>NW_006800247.1:313177-351724 GCF_000485575.1 Poecilia formosa | reverse complement strand
AAGCGTGCTGCATTTCAGTAATTTCAAGAGAAATCTTCTGGGCAATGGGGGCGCGTAACTCCAACAAGACCTGAAATGAAAGCTTCTTCCTCTCAGGTGGCTGTGTCTCCAATAGCTCATCCACTATCTCCTGTGTTTGGGAGATGCTTTCATTTTCAGTGACCAGTTGAGTAGAGAAGACAGGTTTGTGTTCCTCAAACCACATTTTGAATGGTATTTTCTTTTTCTTGTTGTGCCTCGTCTTATGGATGTTTTAAAATGTGACAATTCCCTTTGTTTCTCCTTTTATTCCCAAGGAAGCACCAGGCTTCCTCCTTGTAAAAGAATAAGTTATACTGAAGCAGAGCGTCACGTCCAAACGGTCAATAGAAAAATAATTCTGTTAAATACATTTACTGTAAATCTGACCTGAATTCACCTAAGGTTTTACTTTGAGACTCATCTTCCATGAACTCAGTTTGTTCTGTCTGACAGGGCAGGTCAAAGGTCAGCGTCAGTGCTTCATAGTGTTTATGTAAAAACACAGCCGGTCACAAGCAGAGCTGACTGACCGGATCAGGAGCCGAGTCAGACAAGCAAGACGCAGCCTCTCTGCAGCTGCAGTTTGTGATTATTGTGCGTTTTCTTCTTCCCGCTGGGAGGGAAAGATGCTCGGTGCGAAATAAGAGTCGGCTGCTGATGTTTCATCACTGTCACCGTTTATTTCTGGATGACTACATCGCAGGCGATATGTCCTTTCCAGATGCTGTCACTCGGAGACACAGTCAAAGTTCAAAATGTGTGATTAACGATATTAAAATGCATAATTAGATAAATACATTAACACTCTGCTGGAGGAAAAAGGTGTGGTGCAACTTGATTAAAATTTTAATGCGAGTTAATTACAGGTTCTGTAAATAATTAATTGCAATGAATCACTATCTAATAAAAATTTATATATATAAATAATCATAAATAGGTGATAAAGTTACATTTATTTGAGTAACTTTGGAAAGAATTGACTTTTAGGAGTAGTTTTACAACACTGTACTTTTAAGATGCGTAATATTTTTGAATCTGCTTCTTTACCGCATCAATATGAGGTTACACCATGCTGCTGATGTTTTCATCTTCTTCCAGTCTGTGATCGCCATCAGGTACGTGAATCAGCTTTATGACCTCAGTCTCTTTCACTTACAGTAAATAGACGCCGCACACAGAATAAATTAGGTCAGCTCTTCATCAGCATATTGATGTCATCCTCAGTAACTGCGCGGTCTGCGCTTTTTCATGTGGAGCAAATGTGACGCTCAACCAAAAACCTGATAAACACACAGCTTGTGCTGCCCCCTGTTGGACACCTATAGGTTAGACACCTGTATTTGAATGACAAAACTAAATTTACTTTTTAATTATTGTCTAGTAAGATTAGTTGGAAGCAAAAGTAATTTACAAAGTTGTTCCCTTTTGATGTTTTGCAATGATTTCTAATTAGATCTGCAGGAAAATTGCAAATTATGCTTGAAAGTATGACAGTAAATTTCATTTTGTTTTTATTAGCACAGCATGAAAAGTTATAATGAGTAAGTTTAATTAAGATGGTTCAGTTATGGGTTATTGTGATAAATCTTTTTAATGGTTGTGAGATTATTTAGGAAACCCTGCATTATAATGCTGAGAAATATATCATTTCTCAGCATTTGTTTTTTGTCATATTTTTATAATAAACGGCAAACTGTCTCTTTAGAAAACTAATAGTAATTAATTAAAACGAGTTAATCAGTTACCAGGTTTTTCCTTGGTAATCTCTAATTTCATAAAGGAAATCAAGTTGGTGGTTAACATCAGTCCAGCAACTTCTGCCTCTATACATTAAATAAAATGTAATAACCCTAAATAAACTACAGAGCAAGAACCGCCAATCAGCAGCTAACAGCAGTTAGCAGCGGCTAACAATTGTAAAATTAAACATAGGTAAAACAGACAACATTACTAATAATAACAGTTAAAAATGTTTACAAAACTTTATATTGTTACTCATGAAATACAGCATGTGGTTAAATTTGTCTAAAATATACGTTTTAACATCATATTTGTAAAATAAACACAGAGCTGCTCCTGGTGTGTATCACAGTTACCAACGGCAACATAAAAAGGGGACGGAGCTGTCAGTTACAGGTTGCTATGGTAACCACCAACGTAACGGAACTTAATACACTAATAAATAAATGTCTGGAGAAACAACTTCTCGACTAAATTAAATAAATAGAAAGGATAAATAAACACATTTTGACAAACTTCACATCTATAATATTGTTAAAATAAAACCCTGTTACACACATTTTCCAAAAAGTTACTTAAGTAAATGTAACTGGTTTATTACGCAACTCTGCTGTATTAACGTTATGTCTTTATTTAGACCAGATACTAAACAACTGGTCTAAATAAAGTGACTCATTCTGGCTGGATTACTATTTTTCTTAATCCAGAATAATTACACCTACTTCCTCTGGATAAATTCACAATAAAAATTCAGGTTTGTTTCTCCATGTAAAGGCAAAGGAAGTAAGCAGCACATAAAGTTGTTTTCCTCACCAGACTGACAACAGAGCATCCAAAAAAATGGCAAGCTGAATCAAGCATCTGTGTTTATTTATGACCCAGCTGGATAATCTCTGACCCACTTTCTGCATCTGGATGTAACCGTGTTGGGTGTACTGATCTCCCTCTGAGTCTATTGTAAACAAAATATATAATTAGCTGAGCGCAAAAAAAAATGACTTTAAGTGTCAAAATGTTAAAAGTGGTAGATGGAGGAATTGTTGTTGTCAGATGTTAGTGGAGCGGTTTTATTTCTGTCAGTCTTGTTGAGATTTTTCGCTATTAGTCAGCAGGTTTTTTCTTGACGTGTGACACAAATTTAACAACATATTCACTCAGTGGGTTTATTTTTGTAACCAAAAAAATTCAAAACATCACATCATCACATTTTATCTCCAGGGGTTATTGGGGCGAGAGAACAGGTCGCAACACAGAAACAAAACAGTTTTATCTGTTTATCTTTGGTTTAGTTTTTTTATCTACGAAGCAGTTTGTGATTTTTTTTTCTGTAAAAGGTGCTATAAAAATTAAATTTTACTTACTTTTGTCATGCTTAGAAAGAACCCAGGCATGACAGAGAGATGTAGAAAGAATCCAATTCAGTTTTACATAGTTTTGGTTTATAAATAATTTTTTTGCTTTGTTAAGCCACTTCTCCACATGATTGATTTTATCTTATTATATTACTGTATATTATTTCCTTTATCTTCTTTTAGCTTAGAATTGCAAACAAGTAAACTTCAAGTATTATCAGCATTGAATTGGTTAGCTTCCCCCCCACCACCTTTAATGCAAACTTGCTGTGTATATTTGTGGATGTAGATAATATTTTTAAATTGTGCATTTACAGTTCTGTCAGAATCCATAATAAAAGCTTAGTATTTTATGCTAATTAGCAAATGTTAGCCAATGTGTTTCTATCATGTTAGCTTCTTTAATTAGCAAAGCAGTAACACTGACGTCTTAGCAAAGTAACCCTAACTTTTGTTCCCCTCCCTAAAGGTAAAATCTAAAAGTGAAAACATATTTGTCATTTTCAATTTTCTATCTATCCTATTTTGGAGATATAGTATGATATTTATAGTCACCGTTATGTGGTACCAGACACTCTTTTTAGGCATATTAGCATGTTACTATAAAAGCGATTAACTAAGGAATAAATTCAGAACCAGCATCTTCTTAAAATGAGAACATTTCTTGACATAGAATGAGTTTTACATCTCATTAAAACCTAAATATATTCTAATTTAAACAAGAAAGGTATTAAAAAATTACAACTCTCGTCTAGAAGAAATTACAACAAAATAATATTTTTTTAACAAAGTATTTATTTCCCAGCTATAACAGGCCCTGTATGCTAATTGAGTTGTCTTGCATTAGCATGTAACTCAAAGCAGCAACATGTTTGAGTTAGCAAGGTTTTATCATTTTAAGGTTTCCTCATGAATACATAATTTTACCAAATAAAATTTTTTTATTACATGTTTTGACTAAATTTGAGAATTTGTGCAATATTTTGTGTTAGCATTGCAATCCAGTTATTTTCTTGCATTATTAGCATCCAGGTGGTTATCCCTATGTTTCTTCTGTAATGTTAAGTTCATTTTTATTAGCATTGACAACAGGAAGCGTTTTCCCTGGGTAGGTTGACAGTCCAGCACTGAGCAACCAAGTGCTTAATTGGCCACTTACTCACGCTTAAAGGCACTTTGGAATGACCAATTAACCAAATAATTATGGTTTTAGACTGCAGGAGGAAGGTGACATACCTGAGAGAATAAGCAAACTCCACGCAGAAAGCGCCACAGCCGAGAACCAGGACTTTCTGCTCCACTGTGCAGCCTAGTGTTGATTTAGTAAATATTTACCACAAAAAATACAAATATTTCCAAGTATTTTGGTCTAGTTTCTAGTGCAAATATCTTAATACACTTGAAATGAAACAAAAACTACCTTACAAGTTACTTTTCAGTAAATAATTCCTTAATGTTGATTAAAAAAAGTTCTAGTTTACTGGGAGATTATTGCACTTATAACAAAACATTTTTCCATCTTATAAGATAAATAATCTGCCAATTAAAAATTGTAAAGAACCAACCGATGTATTTAAGTAGCTCTAATAACAAAGGCAGGTTTTTAGTAGTTTTTACTTTTTTGTCATAGAAAATTCCATTGAATTCCCAAGTCAAGATATTTTTCAGATAAAATAAATAATAATAATAAATAATTTCTTAATATTGATGAAAAGTACTAGTTCCACTGGCAGATTATTTCACTTATAAGACATTTTAATAATTTGTCAGTAGAACTAAAGCAAGCTCCCATGTCTTTCTGAAAAGTTACTTGTGAGTTTTATTTCAAGTGAACTAATACATTTAGACCAACAATACTTGGTCATTTCCAAACACTCAGTAAGAATGTTTCAGGTTTCACTTGCAGTGGCTTCGTTAAGGGTTTTAAAAACCCTCTGAGAAAATAATGAGAGCTAGTTTAGCTTTGATTTCTGCTGAAGTCATCCGAGAGTCGGGTTCTCATTAGTCCATCATCAGCGAGTTTCTCTGCCTCTGAGCCGCTCCCTGCAGCGTTTCCTTCTTCTGCTGTATCCAGCAGCAGCAGGCGCTTTGCATCACTGCAGCTTAAACAGTCACAGAGACAGAGACACTAATACTTCACCCACTTTCCTTAGTCTGGTGTGCATAATTGCAAAAGACAATCTGCTCTTCGCTTGCTAAGCTCTCTGGAAATATCCCACATTTGCTCTGACATTTTTTTTTGTTCGTTGAATTTTCTTTTTCTGTTGCATGGGCTGTAGAAGAATCTAATTTGAACAGGTTGAGTGTTTTTGAATAACTTTTAGTTGTGTTTTAATGGCTGCGTTTTCATTACAAATGCAAAACTTTGTTTCTATAAAACACATAATTTCTCAATTGCGGTGTTTCCATTAAAGAAACGCAATTTGAATCACACGTGAATACGTTTGTTCACGCGATACGTCATTAAAAAACGTCGTCATTGTCGTCTTCTTCGTCTCTTTCCGTCGGTTGTTGATCAAGTGACCCGTGACGTAAGAAATGTTTCCATTGCAGTTTTGTACTCTAATTTAGATACAGTTGAAAAACCGAGATTCGTGTTTCCATTAAGAAAATTTATTTTTGTAATTCAAATTTGCGCAGTTTCAAAGTCAATGGAAACAGATGCATAGTGCCATTGAATTTGAATTCACTGAAAAATAAAAATAAAATGCCAGAAATAAAATCATAATATTCTAGCAATAAAACTGAAATAATTCGAGAATAAGGTAGTAGTGTTTCTTCTTGCAATTTTACATAATTTTTATTTTTTATTAGGATGGCCTCTAATACTTTGTTGTAAAAAAAATATCAAAACTGAAATTTAAAAAATTATCTGGGCCAGACTTTAGAAATTGTTTACAGGAGCAGTAACCAGATTCCCAAAGATCTTTGGTGTTTTTCCATTTAATGCATGTCATACGAACATTGTACCTTAAAAACTCATAGGTTTATGTGATATTTGTTTTAATATGGTTACAGTGTTATTAATGTAATGCTCAAATTTTTGAAAATTCAGACATTTTAGTACATTTTATTTGAGCCAAATCAGATGAGATGCTTAGACTGTACTTGCTAATATGTAGAATTAAATTATAAAGTCCTGTGATGTGCATGAGTTAATGAGTTAAATATATATATTTTTTTATTAAGACACCACAATTAGTTTTAAAACTAGCCAGGGAACAACAAGTTAAAATTTTTGAAAATATACATTTGCTAAGGATTAAACATATTAATTTCCTTTTTAAAAGAAGATGGAATAAATAATATTTCTATAGCGATCTTTAAATGAGCATCATTTTTGTGTGTAAGGGACACAGGTGGAGCACAAAATGAAGAAATTCCCAAGGCTCAAAGCAAAAATCTCTTCCATCTGCGCTGTTGCTGCTCTTTATCTTGTCAAAACAACACTGAAAAAGCGTCACATGCATTGTGTCTTTATTATGAACGTGTTGCAGAAGTATAATAATCCAGGTGCCAGCTTTTCTTTGTAGGTTACCATCATCATACATGAATAAAAATCCATAACATGCTAACAGCCACAAAGATTATAGAAGCCTGCTGGGAAGACAATGGCTTCCAGCAGGCTGGCTACACAATGCTAACTCATTTAACTAGAGAAATATCACACTATGTAATTTATATCTACAGAATACATACAGTTGATTACAATTAAACTTACAATATAAGAAAGAAAATGTTAATAGTACATAAAATTTAGTACACAGCAAAAGAGAAAAAAAAAGCCTGGTTTTAATAAAACCCAGTTGCTGGAATCACAGTGAGGAATCACAGGTAGATAAAGGTTAGAGGTCAATTAAAAACACATAATATGACAAAAAGGTTCTACAGCTAAAGTTCTCACCCACAGAAACATTTCTGAACAAACATTTTACAAATTAGCCTTTAAAAAGGGGGGCTATACACGTAAAAGCAACACATCTAGGGTAAAAATAAAAAAATAAAATCAGCCATAAGGGAGTTTATTAAAGGACGAAAACGCTACAGGAGGTCTGGTTTTAAAGCACCTGTGGATAGAAACTGAGGTTACAGCTGCATCTCTGGTGACAAAACTGCAAAAATACTAAATCTTACTGAGTATTTTCCATTTAGTTTCTAGTGCAAAGAGTTGAAATAAAACAAAATTAACTCACAAGTAACTTTTCATCAGGATATAGGAGCTTGTTTTAAGTCAATAATTCCTTGATAATGATTTAAAAAATTACTAGTTCCACTCGTACCAAGACATTTTCCCCAAGTTATAGTGAAATAATCTGCCAGTGATGCTAGTGGTTTTTCATCAGTATCAAGGAATTATTCACTTAAAAATGTCATATGTGTTGCTGAAAAGTTACTTGTAAGTTAGTTATATATAATTTCAAGTGAACTAAAATGTTTGCACTATAAACTAGACTAAAAATACTTGGTAAGATTTTGTGTTTTTGCAGTGAATAACAAGTGATCAGATTGTTAACCAAATAGTAGCTGCATTTCCATTACAAATGGGCGCAAAACTTTGTTAATATTCCGCTAACGTTGGAAAATAGCTAAATTTCGCAATTGTGGTGTTTCCATTAAATAAAAAACGCAATTATAATCACACATGAATAAGTTTTATTCTCGTTAAGTTGTTTAAAAACATGCAGCGCCCTCGCCTTCCTACCACTTCCTGTTGTCTTCTTCTGGTTGGCAGCGACATCCGGTTGTGTGAAGTGAAGAAAAATGTTTTTGTTGCAGTTTTGTGAATTAAACCAATTTTATCTAAAATAATAATAATTAACAATTAATAACAATAACAATAATAATAATAGCAGCAAAAATAGAGTTCACATTTAGAAAATAAATGTCCTTACTGGAAACATGCTAATTTCTAAAAAAAACAAATTTTAGAATAAAAAGGTGGGGGGTTTGTCCGCATCAAAATGTTTTATTTCACCAATCTGCAATGTAAACACTTTTTGCCGTCACACGAGTCACGTGATCAACAACCGGATGTTGACACTGGCGCAAACACGAAGACGACAACGACAGGAAGCGGTAGGAGGATGACAATGTTTTTAGTAACTTATGCATGAACAGACTCATTCAGATGTGATTTAAATTACGTTTCTTGTTTAATAGCAACACCACAGTTGCGAATTTTTATTTTATTTTTTTACATTAGCATAATATTGATAAAGCTTTAGGGACATTTGTAACGGAAACGCGGCTCCCAACACACAGTTCAGCGTTCATTAACGGCGTCACCATTCTGTCTGGAAAGGATTGTTTACAAACGTTATAAAAAAGGTGAGTTGAGACGATGCAGTTTAACCGGACTGGATTTTGCTACAGCAGTGTTTCGCTCCCGGTGGCGTAGAGTGACGTAGCGGAAGAGTAAAAACACATTTCATGTTCCTGTCAGGAGAGAAAGCAAGCAGCTTCCCACTGACTTTCCTTTTATTTGGCACGTATTTTCCTTGCAGCGTGCCTTCTGTGCGAGGTTTTCCATAATCCTAGTCCGAGTTAAACCCTTCCCTTCTCTCTTTCATCCGCTTTTACCGCCCATATGCTGGGGCTCAAACACAAGATGTGGGGCGTTTTGAAGTGCTGAAAGTCACGGAGGACAGTCTGAAACAAAAAAGGACGCAGTGTGGTTCAAAGTGTTTCTTCCACTGCATTGTAAATCCTGCAACTTCTTCCGTATTTGAGGGGATTTAACAGGCAAGCCGGTGCAGAGGAGGGCGGACTTGGCGGCCATTTTGTATCGATTGATGCTGTAGAGCCAGTAAACACTTCCCTGTTATTAGTCGCAGGTAGAGATTATAAATCATTTTCTGTCCTCCGACTCGACACGGAAAGCAGCAGCATTTCGGATTATTCTCATTTCTTCCACAACAATTGAGGGGGTTGTATAGAGATTAAAGGAATCTAAGTAAAGCGCTGTGAATCAGGAGTTTGACACACATCCGGGTAATGACTAGGCGGTGGTGCAGGTGAGGGCCAGACGTTCACTTCCCTTATCCGGTTTCATCCTGGGATGAAACTCAGGTTTTCACATTTACTAAAAAAAGAAAAGGGAGGCGTATTAGTCAGAGCTGTAATCTGCAACGTAATCTACAGACCACAGTTACATAATGAGGGGGAAAAACAAGGGTCTGCTGCGTCCCAGAGGTTCCGAAACGGAGCTAATTAGGACGCAGGTTGGTTTAATGAGACCCAAAAGGCTGAGCGAACACGCAGGGAAAGATAAAAAAAAAAAAAAATCAGCTTAAACTCAACTAATATAGACGGAAAAAACACATTTTACTTTCCCTTTCAGGTTCCCCTCACTGTTTAAAAACCTCTGGCAAAGATGTGTAAAAATCATTTAAATAAATTTTACATTAACGTTAAAGCACATTAATTTGGTTGTGAATTATTTTATTTTTATAAAATCACTGATGGCATAAATTAACAACACTTTGCCACCAGAATTATTAATGCAGTCATATTAAATAAATTAGAATATTCCGCTTGTTTGTCAAAATAATGTGCAAGAAGGTGCTAAACATATTTCTTTATTAAAAATGTTTATTCTAATGTCATAAATAACCATTATTATTTTATATAATATAATATTAAGTGTCCAGTTTTCATTGGCTGGAAGCAGAAAATTAACATAATAGAAAAAAGCTTGAAAACATTGGAAATCTACAAAAATGCGTGACAAGTTACTGAAATAAAACATATTTTTAATAATATTCTAATTTATTGCAATAAGTATGGAGAAGCTTTTAATTAAAAAAAGAAAAGAAAACCAGTGACTCTTCCTGATGTATAAATATTTAGCTACTTTTCAAAATTGAAAACACAAGAGAACATACGATTGAAATACAAAGTAATGTAATTATGTTTCAATCTTCCAGTGTAATCTCACCTGGAAATCTTTTTAATTTAAGTACGTTTATTCAGTGACATAAAAAATGTATTCAATAAAATCAGTGTTGACGCAATTATTGTCCAAATGTTTAAATACATTTGTCTTTTTGTGTAATTTGTAGTTAACTTTTTGAAATAAACCAACATCTACGAACTTCTAAATTAGAAATTAAAGAGTTCCTCTTCCCATGACACTATTCAAAATGGGAAAGAAGAAAGAACATTTTTTAAAAAGAGTCACAAATCAGAAAATGAAAAGAAAATAGATATTTGGCTAAACCTAAAGCAAAATGAATACGATTGTAGGCATAAGAGAAATATGACCGTACTAAAGTTTTTAAATGGTGGGTTCACTGCTCTTTCCCATTTTGAAGAGTGAATCAGACAACCTGGTTTCTGTCGCATCATATTTAGGTCTCAGGTTATCAGGAGGCTCTTTGATTAACTTTAAAATGATTGATTAAAAATGTTTTAGTTACAGAATTAACTTAGTTTGTCACAAAGGATTCATTTAAAAAAAATATTATAGTTTAAACATTTAATAAATTTAGAAAATAATGTTTTCTAAACATTTATTTCAATGTTTTTTCTTTCCCACATCTTTACCAGGAGGTCAAAGTGCAAACACATTTTTTACTTTTTCAAAAACCCAAATCTATTCAAGTGACTGGAAGGATCACTAATCTGTTCTCAGAATCTTTTTATTTAAAATAAAATACACAACAAATGCACACAGTCGTTCATGTTGTGAGCCGTTTACATACAGGAACAACACGGTTGGTAGAAGCAAACAGGACGAGGCGAGAAGCGGACAGAGGAACGCCAATCGGACCGCAGCATGCAGGCGGCTACAGATTAGGGCCAGATTAAGCTCTATATGGTGGGATGACATGATGGTATATTAAAGTGGAATAAACAGGAGAGTAAAGCTCAGCTGGGCACAGATACACAGAGGTGCAGTTAGGGGTTAAAGGTCAGATTTGGGACACTCACTGGCCAGGTTGACAATGCAGGCGATGATGATGACCGTCCCTCCTACTAGAGACACCATGGAGAGCATCTTGGCCACGCGACCCAGACGCACGGCGCCGTCCAGGTTCCCCTGCTCCAGGCTGTTCTTCGACTGGAAAGAGAAAATATTAAAGTTCGTTAGCTGCTGATGGCACCAACATTCGTTTGTCAGCAACAGAGACGTGCGGCGAGGAACCGGAGAGGCACCGATGGGTCAGAGAGACAGGATAGAAGATTTTAATTATGCTTTGATCAGGTCCATATAGTTCAATATGACGGATTATTAGGGCCACACTGAGAAGATAAAAAAGGAAATTACAAGAATAAAGTCATAAAATTACAAGAACACAATAATATGAGTGTAAAGTCATGGTATTATGACTTTCACCTTTATTCTTAAAACAGGATGACTTTATTCAGTTCTAATATTACAACTTCAGGCTGAAAATATTACGACTTTATTCTCATAACATTACGACTATTCTCATTATACTGCGACTATTTTTAAAATACTATGAGTTCATTCTTGTTATTTCGACTATTCAATTGTAATATCACAACTTCATGCTCAAAATACTACGACTTTATTCACTCAGAATATTACCACTAAATATGACTTTGTTCTCTCGCAACATTGCTTTATTTTTTACCTTAAAGTCAAAAATATTCGACTTTTGAAACTCAAATTGTTCTCGCTGGTGCCCCCGGTGGCCACACCCCTAACTGCATGCCGCTGCTTTTCTCCACCACCCGTTTTTACCATGATGGAGTAGACGAAGCCGACGATGTTGATGGGCCAGACGGGGCAGAAGCAGGCCAGCACGGACAGCAGGAGGTAGTCTTTGACCTTGGTTCGGTCCAGGGGGGGGTTAGTGGCGATGCTGGAGTGCCGGGACAGCGACGGCCGGGGCGAGAAGGCGGTGTAGCCGATGGAGCCCGCCCGGCTGCCCTTCCTGGTTTTGGCATGGTGAGGGTAGGAGATGGAGTGCTGCCTTCTGGGAGGGGAGGAAATCACTGGAGAGGTGCTCTCTGCAGGGCCGGGGTGGATCCCGTTACCTGCACGTGAAACGTGACAAGGACAAGCAAAAAGTCAGCGTGTGTGTGTGTGTGTGTGTGTGTGTTCTCTTGGGAGCAACTCCATGCAGAGGGATTTGACTTTCCCAGAGCTTGCTGAGTAAGCAGCTGCATGCGACCCAACCTCCACCCACCCGCTGCCTCAGTTCGAGGTCAAACACTGCAAAAACACAAAATCTCATCAAGTATTTTCAGTTTAGTTTTTATTGCAAATATTTTTGGACATGTAAAATAAGACAAAACTGTCTGAGAAAAAGTACTGCGCAGATCTTTTTCAATTTTAACATTAAATTTTTTTTTTTACAGTGTGCAACCTGAGTATTCAGCTACTCTGCTGTCAAACGAGATTTGCATAATTTTTGGTATATGTACACATATAGTTCCTTTTCATCTAATTAAACACTGCAAAAACAAAATGTTACCAAGTATTTTTTGTAGTGTAAATATCTCAGTACACTTGAATTAAGATAAAGCTTAGAACTTTTTGGTAAAGTATAGGAGCTTATTTTAAGTAAATAATTATTCATTAATACTGATAAAGTTCTACTTCCACTGGCAGATTATTTCACTTATAAGTTGGGAAAAATGTTTTGCTATAAGTGAAATAATTTGGAACTTTTTCATCAATAAGAAGGAATTATTGGCTTAAAATAAGCTCCTATATCTTCCTGAAAACTTAAATGTAAGTTCATTTTGTCTTATTTGAAATCTGCTGAGATATTTGCATTTGAGACTAGTCAAAAATACTTGGTTAGGTTTTGTGTTTTTGCAGTGAACTCACCGTTCTTCAGTTTCTCGTTGATGACGATCACCAGTTCTCCTTTGGACTTGCTGCGGGGCGGCCTGGTGTCGGTCGGGCTGCTGCAGCTGTGCAGGAGCTCTTCTGCCCCCGGTGAGCCACACGGCATGGGGATGACGGCGGCCTGACTGGAAACGGGGTCGTCGTGATCCATGAGCGACGGCTGTTCTTCCCCCGGCCAAACGGCAGGAGCTGGATTCATGTTAACGGCCATGACGACGCCAAAGTTGAGCCTCTGATTCCGGTCCAGTCCTGTTTGTGTCTGTAGTTTAACCTGAAGAGGCATAACAGTGTAACGTAGTTACAAATCACAACTTTTGAAGCTGATTAGAGTTTTAGACCCCTGCTTTTCTAGCTTCTTATGGAGCATAGCTGTACTACAGTGACACCACCAAAAATAGACCCAGTTATGCTTAAAAATGGTAGATATCTGGTTAAAAAAAAATCAGCAAATGAATCAGAAACAACTCCACAATATTTGGAGTAATGGGTGTTTAAGTTTTCTAGCTTCCTGGGAGATCTACATGTACTGCAAAGCTACAAATTAAGCCGAAGATGTCTTATTAGATTCGGCTGCCATGTGAATAAACTAAAACAGTACCACAGCCTTTGAAGCAATGGATGCTTCAGTTCTAAAGCTTTTCTAGTTTTCTGTAAGACCTAGCTGTGCTGCAGTGCCGACACCAAAAATAGTTTGTTATACTGAAGAATGGTGAGCACATAATAAAAAAAACAAAAGATAATCCGAAACATTGCCACAATCATTGAAGCAATGACTGAGCTTCCTGTAACACCTAGCTGTGCTGCAGTGCTAATAAAGCAAACCTGAGGAAGCTGAAATTGTCATAAGTTACAGTTAGAAATGGTTGACGTGAATAAACTACATTTATGTTACAACATAAAAGCCAGTAACATAAACTTTTATCTCCATTTAGTGTTAAAAGCACAATGGAACATGGTAGCAAACAGAGGTTGTACCAACAAATTAAGTCACATTCCACAGAAATAAAAAAGAAATTACTTCCTAATAACAGAACCCACACTGAAACAATTGCTTTTCTGAAACGTAGCTACTAGCTACATGCTCCAATGCTAATGCTAGCTTGTATGTAAACAGATGGGTTAAAAAACTGAAAACAAGCGTATGTTTGATTCAACAGAGTTAATTTATCTCTACTTTTAGAGGAAAATGAATTGTTCACAGTATTGTAAATTTACTGAGGGGTTACTGTTTAGTGATCTTAACGGAGCTTCGAGGCTTCCCGCCTTTAGCTTTCCGCCATGACACAAACTCAAACTGCAGTACAATCCCAAACTATTACTCAACAAACAAACGCCTGTTTGTCACTAAAAACGCAATATTTACATATCCTGCCGTTGAAAACAATGCAGCTGCGCTGATGGTATGACTTTATTTACAACAACAGGTGGCTTTCAGCTTTGTTTGACCGTTCAGAAGTGGCAGCCACTGTTTGTGTGGACGTGTCTTTGTTTCGTCCTCCACGGCTCTCCGCTCGGATCGGCATCGATTCCACTCAGCTGCTGCTGTCACGATGTGGGTCGGGAATGACAGGAAAAGGGCAGAACCGCGCGGCTCTGATCATATTTTAATTGGGATGTGGTTTTAAAAAAATCAGTCAGGAACTGTATTGGCTGCAGAGTGTTTGTTGTTTTTAACGATTTAGGTTCGTTTTTCTCAAATATGATATTTACCTGCTTTCAAACAAATCGCCTTAAAATAAAATCTGTAAAAAAATACAATAAAAAATTCCAATGGTATTCAATATACAGAAGGATCTGTGTCAAGTTTTTTGTTGCATTTAATAATTTTGATATACATTTCTGAAATGTCATGTTTAATCTGCTTTTAGGTGTGTTTTTTTTACATGCCTATCCAAAAGAATAATTTAGTCAAAGTGCAGTGCGCTTATTTGACAAGCTTTACGTCTATTTACATACCGATTAAATGCAAATATATCAAAGCAGACTTCACAGTCAAGGGAAAAACACAAAAAAAAATCCCATTTGGATTTTTTTCCACCATTTAAATCCATCCTCCGTCAGCATATTTAGTTCAAAAAGGCAGACTCAGAATTACGATGATCCTGTTCGACATTCATCCTCCTTTATAATCACTTCCTATATCGCTGATGCTTTGCAAACATTAAAAATGCACCAGATTCATTATAAACGGGGCCTGAAATGTGTCCACAAGCCACTGAAGTGAAGCCGAGACGAGGAGAAAGAAAAGCGGGTCACAATGACATGAGGTGGGGATAAAAAGGCAGGTTTCTTTGATTTCACCCTGGCAGCCATTAGTCTGTGCAGGTGTGCACACAACCGCTAACCACCATATGGTTGCTTCTACAAAAGCGACTTGCAAAAACTAACACAAAAAGGACAAAAGGGAAACAGTGATGGACGAGGAAGGAATCGAGGCTTCGCGTTAATTAGCTCCGCTGCTGCTCATTTGTATTCAGCGGATGGTTATGGAGCTAAAAAGACGTCGCATATTAATTTAATGTAAGCAAAGTTTCCTCTTTCAACAGAAAAATCCAACTTACGGTTTTATTGCAACGCCTCGTTACAGCCGGGTTGTCCCTGGATTTGGCATCGTGGGGAGGGAAATTCTCCCCCCAAAAATAAAATAAGTAAAAATCACACGCAGTGAAACATTATGTTTAACGAACAGTAAAACATAAGTAAATCTAGTAGTAAATGTTGCATTGAAAGCTTGTTTGGTGAATCCTGGCGATGCAGTGAGCTGCGATGGATGGAGACTCCTGGATGGGAGGGTGGACCCGGGAGGAGGGGTGTGTGTGTGTGTGTGTTTAGTGAAATCCTCCAGGCTACGTGCAGGAGGAGAAAAAGGAGGAAGGTGGGGGTTGGATTAGCATCATGCTCTCCTCAAACCCGATAAAAATAACCAAAAAAGCAAAATGTTTGACATTTATCCACCGATAAAGAAACAAGGCGGAAATCCCAAAGATGTGATCACATTTATTAAAAAATTAAGACACGAAATGCTTTCAGGTGAGGTTTATTAAAAATGCACGCGAGTGCCGCCACCAGGCAAAAAGATGTTACTACAAAAATATTACAAAAGGCAACAAAAAAGAAAAAAATGTCTTTGTCACACGAATTATATATATTTAAGAGTTCATAAAAGTTTTGAGTTCATAAAAGTTCATTTTCCCAAGGCACTCAAGATGTTTGCCTGCAAAAAAACAGAAAAGATAAATGAGCATCAAATATTGAAGCATTTCTATATTTTAATTAAAGTAAACATCCAACAAATACAAAAAGTAGAATAACTGATTAAATTTGAGTAAATAAGTAAAAAAGAATAAAAATTACAATATAGCAAATTGCAAGTTACTGAGTTAAACTATAGCTGATGAGTGGACAAGATGGCCGACTGCTTTCCATAGCACAAAAGAGCTACATGGTTCATAGTACGCTAAATCAACGACATTTTAACATTTTGTGTCAGCTGTGTTAAAGAAAACTGTGGTTGTCACATTGTTAAACTTGGATGCATTCAGAAAACATAAAAACAGGAACTTTTAAGGTAGCAGAATAGAAAAAATGTGAAACGATTCTTCATGAAGAGACGTTCATACAGAAACGATGCATGTTGTTCCTCCTCAAGAAAATTTAGATTCACGAAGAGCTTTAACTCACGACAATCCTCAAAAATCTACTTTGCTTATTGCCGTCACCTTTTCCTTTTTACATCATGTTACGATTTGTTTTATCTTTTATGCTCTCAGTATAGTTTCTGCAGCATGACTGGGTTTTACCACATGATGAAGTCAGAGCAGGAATCCATCAAGTCATGCAGAACGTAAACACTCCACCTGCCGGTCAGGGCAACCAGTCAGGTTCTCATATTTAGTTAAAAAAATAAGAAGCAGCTAGAAACAGTCTGGATGCGGAAAACAAAGAAAACAATCGAAGAGGCCCAATCAGCAGAAAGAAGCTGCCAGTAACAGATTCATCCCAACTTGTACGGTTTTTACTCAGGCGGCAACGGGCAACTTCCCCGGAGCGTCTGGATGTAAACAAAGGCAACAGCAACGAAACAGATAACGGAGCGAAAATCCAGTTTCCACCTGGAAAAATAATTTAGCTTCAAAAGCAGAACTCTGGAATATTTGAACACCAAAATAAACAGATTTGGTTTCAGTATTTAAACATGAAATAGTTGCTATTGACCTCATTCCTACACACACAAAAAGCTTAAAATGGTTCATGTTTAGTTTGTTGAGTAGGTTTTTAAAATTATTTTTGAATAATTTTGGTATTTTTATTCTTTTTTAAAAGCATAACAGAAACAAAACTGATGTCAGGTTTCTTTCTGACTCATCCGTCTTTGTTATGAGAAAATTGAGCTGCATCTGATAATAATACTAAAGTTACTGTCAATTTACCTTCATGAAGGAAGAAAACCTCTTCTGAGTCATGCCCTCTATGTTTATCAAATCTTCCAACTGCAATAAACAAAAATAAATGGAAGTGACTGAGAGTCATTTGAGGTCCAGGATGTTTAATAAAACACTTTTCCTGCTCCTACCTTTGTGAAGTGGCCCTGGATTTCCCTCCAGCCCAGGATGAGTTTGGCCTTTTTGTCGCCGATCTGCTGCAGGCCTTTCAGCTCTTTGAGGCAGCCCGTATTCAGGATGTGCAGGATTTTCTGTTTGGACTCGTTCAGAACAGACTTGTCCAGCTGGGACTCCCAGGAACTCTCCACATTTTCTTTACCATCTGGAGGCTGCCGTAGAAAAACATAACAACCAGATTATAATCTGACCGGCTAATTTCAACCGTAAACATGTGTTCATCTGTAACGGCTCTAGAAGACGAGGCCAGACAGTTGACCCATAAATCTGACATCCTGCAGAGTGAGTGTGTGTGTGTGTGTGTGTGTGGTCAACAGAAAATGCTCTGCATCAGCTCGTATCTGATGGATGCAACGTTGCAGATGTGCCAAGCCAAAGCGTCGGCTGCTGACCTCGACCAGGTCTGAAAGCTTCTTCTTCTCCTTGGTGACGCAGACCGACTGCTTCCTGACGACGGCGAGATGCTGAAGAGGCTGGAGCTGAGACACTGCAGGAGAGGAGAAGGCGACATTTAATGCTTTAAACCCATTCTGCTTCCTTCAACATGTTAGGACAGTTTACAGCCTACACAAAACATGTTCATTACATTTGTTTTTTTTGCATAAAATTGAATTTTTTTCTGAATGAGTTGTTTCAGGGCGTCCTGTCTCTTTAAAGCAAAACAATCTGCTGCTGGCCACAGAAATACAACTCAACATTTACACTTATGAGAAAATGGCTGTAAACTTATGCAAAAGTATACAACTGTACATCTATGAAAAGCAGAAGTGGAGCCTTCTGTACAACCAACAAAAAGGCAGCAAGTGGTTTCTGGATGCAAGTAAACAAAACACTTTTCTTTTCCAGCAGCCATTGTAGAGCACACAGTGGTAAAACCAGCTGATCAAATGTGCTGGTGTTCAGCTTGGGTTGCTAGGTAACAGGCGGAACTCACTGGGGTTGCTAGGCAACGGCGCAGTGCTCTCTTATAGCTAAAGGGATGGATGTTTAATTGCTTGGGCTGTTTTTAGAAGCAGAACGAAAAGGGTGTAGATATCCGAGTAAACTTGAAATCAGACAAAACTGATTTCCAAGTAACTTTATAAAAGTTTGCTTTGAGTAAATAACTCATTAATACTGATGATAAAGTGCTAGTTTCACTGGCAGATTGTTTTTGAAACGGCTCATTTTCCAGACATCAAAAGCAGATGGGCGCTTTGTTATTTTTAAATAAGCAGTTGAAACCAAAATGGAAAAACAAAAACATGCCACATTTTCAGATAATCATTTTCCTCCGTTTCACTGAGGGCTTTAAGCGCCACAGTGACGATAAACAGTTTTAAACAGAGGAATGAAAACGGTGACGGTTTTCTGGGCTTCACGCCACGATGCTGAGGAGGGGAAACATTACTCCCCTCCTCATCGTCATCTGACCCGTTACTGGCTGCAGAACCGTAGCAGAGTTCTTGGATCATTTCACATCTCATCGATGAACGTGACAAAAATCAGAGCCAAACAAACTTTATGGAAGCACAAACTATGGAGCTCAGTGCCAAATTTATCACATTTAGCTCCGTCTGATTCAAAGACGTTTAGAGGACAGAAGAGTCTGCCGTTAATTAAGAATGTAACTTTTAATAGGGCTGAGCGATGCAGCTTAAGAAAATTACCGGTTTTTTCTAATCAGATTTGACTTTAATTTTATTCTCATCCTTTCTATTCCAAAAAAAGGAAAAAAAAATCTAAATTACTTTTTCTGCGAGTTGCGATTTAGTATCAGAGCCAGACTACAAGATTCATTTAATTACGAAAATACAGTCATAATCTTATCAGAATAAAGACACAAATTCACTAGAACGTCTTAAAATTGGGAGGAAAAAGTTGTTTTAACAAGAGAAATATCTTGGTTATTTTTTATGTTGAAAATTTCAACTTTATTCTCTTATTATGATTTTATTCTTGTAATAAAAAAACAGAAATGTAGCCTGAGACTTATATTATGCGATAGATTTGACCCATACTCAAGTAGAAGCTGTAAAACCCACTTGTCAATCAAAATGGTAGACATTGGTTGAATAAAAAAGAAAAAAAATCCTAATTTTCCAATAATTAAATCTTCAAAAGCCAAAAATTGGATAAAGATGGATTCCCCGCCCTCCTCCTCCATAACAAAACGGTTTCCATCGTTCTGACCTTGCATCGGTTGGACCACCGCCTGCTGCTTGTTGGGTTTTGTAACGTTTGGCTGTTTCCTCTGCAGGGGAGCCAGAGTGTTCTTGAACGCAGCTTCATCTTTCGAACTTGACTTTTCCTTCGCCAGCTGGCTGAGCAACATCGCCTTTCTCTCAAACTCCCTCTGCTTCTCTTTCAGCTCCTGCAGCAACAAAAACATGAAATCTGAATCACAGCGGCATCAGCCGAGCTTGTGAGCAGAAAGTTTTACTTTTTTAGGCTTTTACATCCAGATTCCCCAGCAAACAGAACAGATTAACTAAATGGGCCGAGCAGAGACTGAACATTTCAGACACCTGCTGGGTTTCCTGGACTACCCTGATGTAATTTGGTTTTTCTCAGCAATTACCAACAATTTCAATAATATTATCAAAATAAAGCAAACTCTTGGAGGAGACTCCAAAGTGTCACAGCAGCTGTGACAGTTTCAGGAAAATGTGGATGAACATAAAATAATTTGGATGTTTTGTAAATCTGCAGATTTTTTTTTTGCATTAAACAGTATAAAAAACCTTTTAGAAATATGAAATAAGGCTACAAACTTTTAGAAACCATAGATCCACATGTAGACATTACCCGTGTACAGACTGATGCAGCTGAGGTAAACTAAAGCTAATTTAGACAAGTTTCAGTAAAGAAAACAATAAGACAAAATGCGTAGATGTTTTGCATTTGGCACCATCTACAAAACTGTGATTTCATGTTTTTAGTTAAATTTCTGAAATGAATAAAAATAAAGTACATTTTACTGAAGAACAAAAATCAAAATGACCAAAATATATAGTTTTTGGCACCACCAGAGTTCCATACAATATATTTTGCTAAGCAACATCAATACTTTACATTCGTACAAACTGGTTGCATGCTGTGCGGTCGGATGCTGGAGGCATTTCCTTCTTTTGTTGTGATTAAAGTTCTGACCCAACCGGCTCCAGAATCGACTTTTCTGGTGAAATGTAAACATTTCGGAGCTTCAGTCGTGACGCCATCTTGGATATTTTCTAATGCAAAATACGGCGCGTGTACGATGCGTCACGGGAACCAATAAGCAGAACCGTTACGTACGCAGCCCAACGATTCCAAGTAACTGAACTACTAAGAACCGGTTCTGGATTCTCATCCCCAGTCAGACTTCTTCCTGTTCATCACAGGTGTCATGTCGGACTTCATTTGACACTCCGTCAAACAAAGTGTTACAGAAATATGGAACATTTGGACAGGAGCCCAGAGAGATGCAGGTTGGTGTGTCACCTGGATCTCTTTGCGTGACTGGGCCACGTCCTTCAGGACGCTCTGCCGGTTTCTGTCCTGGCAGCTCATCATCAGCTTCTCCAGCGCTATCAGCCGCTCCATCACCGACGGTTCTGACAAACTGAAACAGAACCAAACCCAGAGAAGGGGAGTAAATGCACTGAGACAGGGGTCAGAGTTCAGGACTGTAGCGCCACACAAAGATGGGCTCCAGAGCATTAAAGGTTTCCTCTCATTGTAACCTTGAGCTTTGACATTTCAGAGCAAATCGGGTTTGTGAGAAGTGAAAACGGGCCGATCAGATGTTAACTGGGATCTTTAACCTGTGGTAATGCGCTGAGGGGGAGGAGCCGTCCTGCTCGGATTTCTTCTCTTCTTTCTGCTTCTTCTTGTGTGGCTCGGCGCCAGAACCCACTGCTTCGTGCTCCTCTCTGGACCGCTTCACTGGAGCCGGAGGAAAATTAACAGCTTAGTATTCAGGGCACTCTTACATGGGCTTTAAGATTCTCCAGGGTAAAAATGGCTGCACTGCGGAGGATAAATTAAAGAAAATGGCAGCTTATTCCTGCATAAAGCATCCAGAAGGCGGGGAAAATAATAAATGAGGCATGTGATGAAAGAAAATCTGAAGATTACAGAAAACTGCTCACTATTTTCTCCTGTCTTGTGGCATGACTGCCATCTAGTGGCTACTTAGCCAAAGTGAGGTTTCTCCATCAGATTTTACCTTTTATTCCCTTTAACCTTCATTTATCTGCGTTTCAATGGTTTATATTAGGGGTGGACTTTTATTGTATCATTTACCATGATAAATAAGCAATTATTAATTCTTATCACGATAAATTAAAACTAATGATGTTAAAAAACCCAAAGCTGTCCTTATTGTCAGGATTGATAGTTTTACCGTTTCCTGCTCTGTTTGTTCAATGAAAGCATCAATAGATTTGAAAATACAGTGTGCAGATTAGTGATACACTTCAGGCTGCAGTGCAAACAAAGTCATCATATTTTCTTCAGGAGCATCTTGTGCGTTTCCATAACAACGATTCTGGCTCCTTTTAAGTCAAATTGAACGTCTCCAACTCACCTGGCAGCACAGGCACAGCCACGGTTTCTCTCGTGAATGGCTTGTTCACTATGAGCTTCGATTTGGCTGCGAAGTTCAGCGCGCTGAAGGTGTCGAAGTAGTATCTGTACTCTGGAGCGATGTTGGTGATCATGACGGAGTGAGCAGAGCCACCCAGAGAGTCCTGCAGCAGCCGGGTCAGCTTGCTGTCTCTGTACGGGATGCGGGCGGCCGTGCCGGAGTTGAGCGCGTCCACCACTTTGCTGAGCGTGAAGAGGGACAGGTTAATGGCGCCGCTTTCCTTCAGGCGGATGCCCTGGTTGCCGGTGCGTCGGTTGTCCTCGGAGCCGGCCAGGTCCACCAAGTACAGCTTCCCCGTCTGCTGTCGGTGGGGCAAGGCCCGCTGAGTCCGGACCACCTGGATGGATTGAAAAACAGGAACATGAAGGTCGGACAGGAACAAAAATAAAAAATTTCTCTTAGAAAAGGTTAAAGAATCCTGCAGGACTCCAGAAAACATCTTCAAATGGAAGCAGCAGAAACACTCCTGAATAAAAATGAGAAAATCTAAACCAGGGTGCCCAAAGTGCGGTCCAGGGGCCATTTATGGCCCTCTGAATGATTCTGGGTGGCCCGTGGTCACAGCTGATGCAGATTTAAAAGGGATGTTGGAGTGAAGTTTTCACTTCATGTTTTGCTTTTAATTTATTTGCAAAGGGGACCAAAAATATTCAGAGGTTTCAACTAAAATGCACACCTATTAAATAAACTTGAGGTCCAAAGAGCCTCGGGTTGAAGACTTCTGCTCTGGTTCAATGAAAATGTGGAAGCAATAATTTAGAAGGAAAACACCCAGATGCCCCATAAAAGAACCTGTATTAGTTAATATGGGGGAAAAATACTTTACAACTGAACAGTTTGATATCTGATGGATATCACGAAAGCCAAAAATAAATTACGATTTCTACTAAATATTGCAAATCCATCTTAGTTAAACAGAATATAATGAATTCATTCAATATTTTAGATGTGTAATAAAGTGTGACTCAAACTTTTGGTATCTGGAATCCCGAACGTCATGTTAAAAACTACAGAAAGAAACAGATTTAACAAGAACAGGATGAGGAGTTTGTATCTCTCCGGTTTTTGTCCCGAGAAGCACAGGAGTTGCTAACGGGAGTGTTGCAGGAGAGAATTGATTTTAGCACCAGCTACCAAATCCTGGTCTACTGCACAGAGACCACGACCTGTTAAGATGCTGTCAGACTTCATATAATGATGAACATCATTTTAGAGCAAATGATGTCAGACCTTGATGAGCAGAATAGCGTGACTTCGACTGGACCGCTGGTTTAACTTGGTGGAAGCTGTGGTCCGGTTCAGAGTCGCAGGGATAAAATGTTTGTCGAAATCGGAGAAAGAGGAGATGGCCGTGTGGGTGAGGCCAGGAATGAGAATGTTCTTGTCCTTATTCTCTCTGATCGGCAAATCCTGGGAGTTTGGTGATAGAAGGTCGAGAACCTGAGGGGACAGAAGGTTGTGATGGATTACACAAAGCTAAAATGCTTAGCTTTGAAAATAACGCAGACTGAAAAAACAAAGAGAAATTAAGAAAATGTGGGCCAATTGCAATCCAGCTTCATTTAGTACTTTTTTTGGCACAATATCCATCAAGTATGACCTCAAAGAAGTTTTAGACATTTTGATCTGGCACCAAGAGCTAGAACAGGCTCCAAGCTGATTTAACTTCAAAGTGGTGAAAGCAGTAGCAATTTTAACAGAAAATGTCTGAATTGAATTTATTTATTTCAATTTCAAATCAAAGCAAAAAACAAAAATTAAATTAGCTTCTAAATTTAATGATTAGCTAAATAATTCAGATTAAACTTTTCCATAAACAAATGCCCCTAAACAAGCGCTCCAGTTATTTCAAAAATTGTTTTCCAATTCTAAAAGTTTATATTAAAATTTTAACTTTATAAGCCAAATAAAAGAGCTACTGAAACAGAAAATGTTTAAACAAACTGAGTGAAACATGCTTTGAATTTTAATTAATTGGCAGAATTTCAACTAATTGGAATTATGTCAACATAAAGTCAGTTTTAACAATAAAAGTACAGCTACTAGTGCATTTCTGTTTAAAAGGCCGTACTTTTTCATTGTAAATTTCCAGATACGACATGCCGATGCTGTAGTCCCATCCTTCGTCCTCATCTTTGGCACTGACCAGATTAAAAACCTCACGCACCGCTCGGGGGATCACACCCGGCTGCTCTGCAGTTCCCAACATGGTGTGGGTCTTGCCTGTTAAAAAATGTAAAGAGCTAGGAGAAAAGCAAATATACGCTGCACAAAAAAGCTCAACAAGATAGAGCAACGAAAAACTTACAATCTCACAGTAAATTTCCTGATTCAAAGCACTTAAAACTAAAAATATTTACCATAATAAGACAGATTTAACATACCAGCTCCTGTCGGTCCATAAGCAAACACACTTGCATTTTGTCCATTTAAAATGTGTGGCAGAATGGGTTTCACTGAGGAAAGGAAAACCTCTTGCTGTGTAGTCTGCTCTCCATGGAAAACATCAAAACTAAAGATACAAATAAAAAATAAAACATTTAGTGCCAATTTACTATATTATGTAAAGTTCAGGATCCAAACATGTCCCACTTCATTTTTATTCAATTCAACTTTCTATATTTTTGTTTTTCCCACCAATGCTGTAAATTACATTTTTGTATAAATATACAGACATATGTAAAAAGAACACACATAAAAAATACTGAAAATGGATGATGATCATTTTAGTTCGATTAGCTTTCACCAGTGAGTCTCAGGTCAAAAAGTGATAAATTAGAGTTTATTTTGTTCATCAAAACGGGTAGGAACACTTACTGGTATTTCACGGTCTCCGTTGCATTCCTCCAATTAATTATCTCTAGGTTCTGGGAGTCCAGGCCTCGAACACAAGGGCCCTCGTCCTTTTCATCTTGTCTGCTCATGTAAGGCCGCAGACGGACTGCTACACGGACCCTGGAGGTTTTCTTGCTTACCCCATCTGATACAGTCAGACGCTGCGCCATCTTTGAAATTTCCCCAAAGGCCTGGGCAACACAAAGAAGTCAGATGACTTTTTAAAACGTAAAAAACAACCAACACACAAATATATTAAAACTTATTTAGGTGTTGCAAAGATAGAACACATCTTAACTAAATAATCACTAACATAATATGTTAGCAACCGAAGAGGAGTTCAACGTTAGCTCTTAAGCTAGCTTCAGGTTAATTCACCGTTTACGTCCTATTAAACTAAAGTTTACAGGTATGTAAAGTACGAAATAACAACGTTTGTAAATTTGCGCCTCAAGTCTTACCGATATTAGCGCAGAACTTTTTAGGAAAAATAATTTGTTATCGACTAAACTCCAAATTCAGCAACATTGTTTCGGCCCCCTTTTAACTGTAACGGTCTAGCCACCGTCTGCCCAAACAGTTTTCAAACTAACAGACCGGAAGTGTTCAATGGCCAATCAGAATTCACACGCGCTTTCGCTACATTTCATCCTTACTCCTCGTATTGTAAAAAAAATAACTCGTGTGAAAAAATACATACTTTTCAAAGTATCACAATAAGAATTTAATTACATTCGCATTGGCTTTAAAAAAATAGACGTAAAAATATGTCTAAATACCCGCGCTGCTTATGGTACGACACAGGAAGTAACGTCAAGCCTAGATCTCAATCTAGTTAACTACAGCCATTATTTATGAGCGTAGACCATCCATGTACTGTTAGATCAGCGGGATTTCTGCGTTCCAACACAACGAAGAAACTCGTCATTGACGGTTCCTCCAGCCAAAATGGCGCTATGTTTACGTCTCAGTTTAATCCTTTATTGTACTTAACACTCATGGCGAGATGCGGTGATTTTGTCGCTTGGGAAATAACCCGATGACCACTTCAGGTATAATTTAAGCGATCCACGAACCAAGCCGAAATAAGATTGAAAGGTTTGTATCTTATTTGATTGTTTTATGTTGAAACAGAGCTAGCGGACAGGCCTGATTGTAGCTAGCATGGAAAGTGCAGGATGAAAGTAAGTTTTGTGCTGAGTGTTTATGTTAAAACAAGAACTAAACGTAAAGATGCACAAACTGTTGAAAGCGAAAAATCAACTTTTACTGTCTGACTGTTTTCTTGCTACCTTCCCGTTTAAATGCTGTGCAAATAACGGAGATCTGTTGTTATAAACGTCCCCCAGCAGCATAAAGGATGCAAGCTGAAGCTACTGACTCTGCCCTCAGAGAGGGCATCGAGTCTTTGGACGTGAAGGACTCCGAGAAACCGGCTGCAGACAAAGAGGATGAGAGCACAGCTGAGCAACATGACACAGAGATGACAGCTGCCACTGAGGAGGAAGACTCTGCTGCTAAGGATGAAGCAGGTAACTCATTTAGAAGCAAAATATTCAGCTTCTACACGCGATAGACTAACAAAACATAAGATCAAGATCTTAAAAGTGTGGTGTGCATTTGACTTTAGACTCTACTGCCCTATAACAGGATTTACGGATTTATAACTATTATTTTAATAGAACCAACAATTTACTGCAATTGCAGCTGACAGTCTTTTGACTCTACAAAGTCATACTTGTGCAGACTGAAATAGTTTTTATATTGTTTATTTATATATATAATTTTATTATTTCACAAAATGGCTCAAGTTTAATTAGCCTGGATGGAGACAACTGCAAATTGCAATTTTCATGTGTTCCCATATATATATGTGTGTAAAAAAAAAAAAATTCCCCTCTCACCCTCCGTGGGTGGTCTCTTTCATCCTCTGAGCTCGGGTCCTCTACCAGAGGCCTGGGAGCTTGAGGGTTCTGCGCAGTATCTTGGCTGTGCCTAGAACTGCACATTTCTGGACTGAGATGTCTGATGTTGTTCCTGGGATCTGTTTGAGCCACTGCTCCAATTTGGGGGTGACTGCCCCGAGGGCCCCGATGACCACAGGCACCACTGTGGTCTTCACCTTCCAGGCCTTTTCCAGTTCCTCTCTGAGGCCCTGGTATTTCTCCAGTTTCTCATGCTCCTTCTTCCTGATGTTGTGGTCACTTGGTATTGCTACATCCACCACAACGGCTTTCCTCTGTTCTTTGTCCACCACCACAATGTCCGGTTGGTTCGCCATTACCATCTTGTCTGTCTGGATCTGGAAGTCCCACAATATATATATATATATATATATATATATATATATATATATGTTTAGATCTGGAGTTTGAAACAATGTTTTGTTTAAGACTAGTAGTTCTCAGTCCTGCTCCTCAGGATCCCACTGCTCTGCATATTTTAGGTAATTTCCTGCAGCTACATGCCCCATTTTAAATTAACAGGCATCTGCAGAACTTGTTGGCATGTTAAGGAGATCATTTGACACAATTTCCAAGCACCAGAGACAATAATCCACACTAATATGTCCTAGATGACATCACCAGTTGTTGGCAATCACTGCTAATCCACCTCATCTGCTTTCGCTGCTTCTCTTTAAATCTCTGCCTGGTTGTGTGGTTCGAAACTCGAGCAGAGAGAGTCGTTGCAGTAGGAGATATGATTCTTGTTTGTTATAATCATGCATCCATAAAACCTACTTTTCTACAGGACATATTTTCCTGGGGGGTTTTATTAGTGAAATCTCTTGAAAACACTGTATTACTATTCAAAATTTTATAAATGTGTGTTGGTCTGTCACATAAAGCCCCAAAAGAAATACAAAGTCATTTTAAACATGGGTTGAAGGATTATGAGCCTTTGCCAAAGTATAGATAGCATTTTAATAACAATTGAAGTCAACATAGATACTTGATTGTGATATAAAGTGGCACCGGATGCCTGGAAAATACACGATACTGCCCCTTTAAGACAACAGGAGAAATAAGGATTTATATAAAAAGTAATATATTGTATTTGTTCCATCTTTAACTTTCTCAGATGAGAACACAGATGCAGCGGAAGAGGAGATACAGAAAGCTGAAAGTCAAGCGGACACCATCGGGGACGCTGAGGATGGGAAGCAGGCTGCGGTGGCGGGCGACGACGACTGGGAGCTTCCGTACAGCGACGAGGAAATGGAGGACCCCAAAAACTGGATGCCTGCTCCGACTGAGATTAAAAGACTCTATGAGGTCCTAGCTAAAGGGGAGATGCTGGAGCTGAACTTTGTGCCCCTCCCCAGACGGCCTCCAACACCGGAACGCACCCCAACGCCTGAGAGGAACGACGAAGAAGAAGCAGAAAGAGAAAGGGAGAGGCTGGAGAGAGAGCGGAAGTTAGTACCACCTCTGCTTCCTGTTATATCAGACGGGTTACTTCTTGTGGGGATGGAATCAATCAATTGTCAAGTAATGGTTTGTTAAATCAAAATTTAACAAATTTAGATTTATTTGTTATTAGCAAATTTATTTGCAAATTTAGATCAATTTGCTAATAACCACTTAGATCAGTGTTTCTCAACCCTGGTCCTCACCGCCCCCCTGTCCTGCATGTTTGAGGCATTTCTCTTCTGCCACACACCTGAATGGTATCTCTGGGTGATTAACAGTTGAATCAGCTGTTCTGGAATAGAGGCACATCTAAAACATGCAGAGCAGGGGGACGGTGAGGACCAGGGTTGAGAAACACTTAGATCATCTTTCAGTGTTGTAGTTTGGCTGCCATCCAGCAGAGGGCGCCACTGGTCATCGTTAAGCAAACGGATCCAAAGATGGCGACCGTAGACAAACAGAAAATAAAAACGGACCAAAAAAAATAAGAGTCCGGTGTGGGATGCAAAATGCACTTTATGCGGTTCTGTTTTGAAATATAAACTCTTGAAGTTCCTTAAGTTAACAGAAAAATTGTAACAGACACCAATAAGTACAGTTGGTTTTGACCGCTGTTGCGAGTTGAAGCACTTAGTGAAGTTTTAACATTTCTTCAATCACAGAAAGTACTCCTGTATAAATATCTCTGTTCACAGGGAATTAAGTGTTCCTCATATTTTCATTTTTCTATTCTGCAACCTAAAAGTTCCTGTTTTATCATATTGTATAAATGTCAAAATTTAATAATGTGAGAAAACCACAACTTTGTTTATTCAATCAGTGTTTAATACATCTGGCACAAAATAATACAAAATTTAGTTATGGTGTTTTTAAATTCAGCATTAGTTAAAAATGTTGCCTTTAATGTTATGGTCAGCAAGAGAACACTCCAGTTTTTAAGAATATGGATGCTTATCAATTAAATGTTTTTCATTTTTTAGGCCTCCAACTCCAACTGAGTTTGACTTTGATGAGGAACAAATGCAAAGCACACCGAAAAACTCCTTCCTCAGCAGACGCAGAACACCAGGTGAAATAAAAAAAAATCCACAGTAAAGACGAGAAAAACAGTCATTTGAGAAAATAACCAGTTTTACCCTTTTTTCTCCTGCAGGATCTTCCGGCCGCTCCTCCGTAAAGCGAGAAGCTCGCCTAGACAAAGTGTTGTCGGACATGAAGCGTCACCGGAAAATCGAGGAGCACATTTTGCGCACGGGGCGAGACCTGTTCAAGAGCGAGAAGAAGCTGGAGGAGGCGCTCTCCCCGAACAGCCAGAAGGAGCGAGAGAAGGAGAGGGAACGGGACAGCAACCCCAACACCATCTTCTCCCCGAGACAGAGGAGATACTAGCCAATTCACTGAGGAAGACTTGACCGAGAGCTTCTCCAGGCTCTCAGGAAACTGAATAATTTCTAATGTACAAAGTTTTGTAAGGGTTTTTTGTGTGTTTTGTATGACGATAATAAACATTTTAAACTGCTTATTGACTTATTGTAACCAGAATGAAGATTTCAGGTGAATGTTATTTGTATTTTCCAGATGATTAAGACAATCTGGACAGCCTGACTTGTAAAACCTGAGGGCCAACATAAATGGTCTTCTTTTAGCCGCCATCCAGCAGAGGGCGCTATTAGTCATCAGCCGGAGCCGTTGATGTAGAAGTAAAAATGGCGGCGATATCCTGAAACGGGAGTTACATTCCCGAGTTCGGTGTGGGATGAAAAGTGTATTTTATGCGGTTCTGTTTTGAAACAAACACTCGGGAAAACTCCATAAGTTATTACATTAATAGTTTTCATTCAGCATCAAATTCTCATTCAGAAATTACTGATGTTACGAAAGATCAGAAAAATTACGAAAATAGTTGTAGTCCTAAATTACACACATTTGAAACCTTGTTTTAAAAAGTTTAATTAGCAAATTTTTTATGCATTTCTGACATTGCATAAACAAGCTTGTGAGTTTAAGCTTGCTTATACAGTGTGCCAATATTTTTATCAGTTTAATCACTTGTCAGAATAATTGATTACTAAAATAATCGCTAGTTCCAGCCGTAAATTACATACGTTTGAAACCTTATCTAAAAAAGTAATTTCAATCCAGACTGATTAAAAAAGGGTAATTTAATTGTTTGCATATTAATGTATTTCTAATATTGTATTAAGAGATTAAATGAAAAATTTGCAGAATGTCTTTTTTTTTTTTTTACAAATTAGTCATCTAACTATCATTAGTTGCAGCTTAGGGGAGATTTACAGGATGCCAAAAGTGCCAAAACAAAAGAAGAAGAAACGACTCAACACAAGCTCAGGACAGAAAGAAGTATATTTTAGCTAAGTTCGAGTAACAATACAGCCTTCACATAAGGCTCAGAAGCATAGAGTATATGTATGCATTAATATGCATTCAAATCCACAAACCAAATAAATAAATAAATAAATAATTACTTACAAATAAATAACAAGCATTTGTGGAATATACAGTACAGTAGCTGAAATGTTCCAATATTGTCAAGAAGCAGTACCTTTATGGATCCACGGAACGGGGGGGAATGGATACTCAGTGTTCGACATGCCAACAGGTGTCCCAGCGATTCGGCACACCCCATCGCTACACGCTTTGATTTGTGTGTTTTTTTTAAATGTTTTTCTTTTTTTTCTTAAAACCAATTCCCAGGACGCTGTAGCTGCATTACAGCAACATAAAGTGATAAAAAGAAGCCAGTTTGTTCATAGGTGGTTCATGGAACCAGAGGCTCAATGATCGGGGGCGTTCCACAAAGTCTGAAAAGATAAAAAAAAAAAAGAAAAACAACCCCGAAAAAAACAGAAGAAAATAAGGACAGATGTGCTGCGTGTCAGTCCCTGCGAGGTAACTCTCCATTCTTGTTTCCCTTCACGCATAAAGTCTCCTGACTAAGATTTAAAAATACTGAAATCTCGTGAATCCCTTTGTGAAATAGTCCTGCCAAGCAAACGGATAATTTAAGATCAACAGCAGCACCAAACTTATAAAGACAAAAACAAAAAGAAGAAGAAGAAGAAGAAGCAGGAAGTGTGTGTATCTGTTTGTGGCAAAGTGGGATTTAAATGTGACACCAGTGAATGGAACGACATTAAAACTACACGGAAACAAGAAGCACAGCTAAAACCTTTCTGGGACGTTTGCACACACTAAGCTGTAAAACCAACTGCTTGATGCTTACTGTTCAATAAATCTGTGTAATAATAATAATAATAATAATAATAATCAGGTGCTAAAATATGTGAGAACATATTAGGCCTGTTATAGTTAAACAGGGAATTAGGAATATTACTCAGATTTTGGGATAAAACAGGTAAAAAACATAATTTTTTCTGATGAAAGTGATAAATTGATGCTGAGCATCTAACAGAGCCGGACAAAAACTGAACGGGGCCCAAAGCTGAACTCTGGGGGCCCCGTTCCAGCTGAGCTCGTCACCCACCTGGCAGCACTAATTTAACATCCTGAGTTTCAACAACTGAATTAATGTTTTCATACATGGCGCTAATATTTATCCTTTATCGCTTTTCGACATTTAAGGAAGTAATGACAGTAAATTGGTAGTGGTGACATTTCTAACTATTTTAAAGTAGTCATTAAGAACATATTCATTCTTGGTCAACAAAACTGCAAATCTGAAGTTTTGATATCTATATTGAAGCACTCTTTGGGGCACCCTGGTGGTTTGGAGGCACACTACACCACAGCTTCAAACCATTTAGATCAGGATGCATTGAATGTATATTAGAGGATGCATTATGTTTTAACATTATGACCATTGTAAATAGAAAAAAGGAGTATATTGCTGACAAAAAAAAAACCCAGAAATTTTTAGATGAATTAGTCAGAATTGTTCAAATTTTGAAAATTATTTGAGTTTCAAAAGTTAAAACATTTTCGAATTTTGAAACTCAAAATTCCAAGTTTTTCCTCAGAAATTTTTCAACTTTTGGAGATTTTTTGTTTGTTCTAGCAAATTATTAACTTTATTAACTAGATAAGTTATTATTAACTAGAGAAATTAAATTTCTTTAATTTCTCTAGAAAATTTCTGAGATTAATCTCAAAATTTCTGAATTTTCTGGCAGAAATGAACCTTTTTTTTTTTTTCCCATCTACAACAGTCGTAACAGATCGTCGTAAAAATATGTGGGTCACTGGGCAACGAGGACTAAAAATGGACGCCGCTGCTATAATGAAAAAGGTTTATTCCCTTTTCTTTGCAAATAAATTTCATGGCTGTAAAACTTCCTACAATTTTTATCCAAACTTCCCATATTTTGTAAGGATGCAGAAAAAACTTCTTTTTAACTGTAAGCTTTCATATTTTAAGGTTAGGATGTTTTAGATTGTTTTTGTTTTTTGTTTTTTTAGCTAAAATTAATTTAATTATCAAAGTGCTTTTAAGAACACTTTAAATTCCAGAGATAAATATTTTTCCTCAGGATTATTTTTTTCCCCAAGAAAAAGAAAATTATTTTAAATAGAAGCAAAATCTTTGGACATTTTAAATTGGTTACGTTTCCAGTTCAATGGTTTTCTTTGAAATGTCTTTAAATCATAATCTTTCTTCAGAGTTTTCAAAGTGAAGACTTTATCAAGTCATTCCTAATTTTTCTTTTTTCGAAGGATGTATTTTGGGAATAACAGTAAATTTGTAAATTTAGGAATTACACTAAAAGTTACCGTTTTCTTGTTAAGTGACATATTAAAGATGAATATTTCCCAGCTGTTACGACTTCCTTGATGTATTAGTTTTAATCTTTATCTGAGCAGAGTTCCCATCCCATTTTTTCCTCACTACAGCAGCGCTAAAATGCAGCCAAATAAAAATAAATAAATAAATTAAATTAAATCAAATCCTTTCCTTCTTCACATAATACTGACATGGAAAAGACCATTTTACATCTGCTATGTACAACCGTCACATTTTGCTGTCTGACGAAAGCCTGTTTTCTGTCTCAAAGACTAAACTAAAATCGCAAATGAACCTGGAAGAGTGTGGGGGGGTAAGGCAGCAGAATACAGTATAATGACGTATCTCCCTTTAAAGATGAGTCAGTCTGCAGGTTGGTTACATTTGTTAGAGTGACAGTGACTACATAGAGGATACAGATAAACACTAACAAGTCAAAATACTGCTTAGCTGGGTTTTTTTTTTCCTTTTTTGTTATTTTTTGAAGGTCTTCTTCGTTACTAAACTGAATCAGGCCTTTCATCTACAGCAAACATACTAACATACAATATAATACATTCCTATTTTCCTGCTCTTCCTATAATGCGAGGCAGCGAGGACTGTATTTGATCTACATGAGGGGAAATGGCCACCTACACTTGCTAAATATCCAGGCAGGTTCCTCCCGGGTCAGTGCATGTTCCTATCCGTCACAGTGCCTGATGACATCTTAAATACTAAGGTGCCCTAAAGCTCCATTTGGTTCCTACAAACTACCAAGCTGAAGTACTTGAAGGTCAGCCACCGCTTCGTTTTAGCCGTTTGCTGGCTCTGAAACACTTCAGCGTGATTTTAGAAGTTTTACTTTTTGCTCTCTTTTCTGTTTACATACTCATTGGTACATTCGCCTTCCTCCCCCCCACGCCGCTGCTCCTCCTCCTCCTCCTCCTGCCTCCTCCTCTCAGTGGGTGGTCAGCTCTGGCTCTGTGGAGCGCGCGCTGTAGCCGTTAGCGGGCTGCGGCAGCGCGTTGCTGTCTGCAGGGTGCTCCTTGGCGTCGGCGGAGGGCGCGCGCGGCCGCTGGGAGCGCGACGCGCCGGTGAATAATCGCAGAGCGCCCCGGCAGATGAGGGAGAACCAGTAGAGCTGGGGCGCCATGAGCAGGGCGGCGCCGACGTTACAGTGCCAGGGTACCGTCAGGGGAACCATGTGGAAGGGGATCGATGCGTACCTGAACCCAACGAGAGACAGAAGCAGAACGTTAGCATTCTGTTTTATTTTAAGATGCCAAAGGCGGTCAGAAGAGCCTGAGATGAACTCATCAAGGGCATGAACGGTCAGAAAGAGTTTTGGCTTTTAATGTTTAGTCTTTATTATTCATTCATCAATTAGTGCACACAAAACAAACACTACAGACTAAAACACACACTGATTGACAAAAAACACAAATTCAACCCTGATTATAGTTTGACGCTGCTGTGTATTGTGCCTCCAAGCCACCAGAGGGCGCTGAAGAGTTCTGATAGAGGTAAAAACTTTAGGTTTGCCGTGTTGTTGACCATGAACAAAAATACTCTAAAGGTTTATAAAGAGAACAAATAAGAAACTAAAAATTAAAAATAAAAACAAATAAGTACGCATTAAAATGGATACATTTAAGACAAAAATCAAATAGAAAAAAACAAGTGATGACAGAACAAAAATGGAACCGTTTGGATTAGGACACATTTTTATTAATTTTTTTAATTTTGGCAGTTATTTTCTGATTTGCATCATTATTATTATTCTTTTCTCTAATATTCCTTGTTTTGATTAACCTAACATATAATATTTTCCCTCAAAATTCTGACTTTAATCTTATGAGACCAAAAGTCATAATTCTGAGGGGGGGAAAAAACATCACAATTCGGAGATTAAATTGTGATATTTTTTATTCTTAAGTCAGAATCAGAGAAAAAATGTCAAACTCTGAGATGAAAAGTCAGAATTTTTATTGTTTTCAGTGGCCTTAATCCTCTCCCGTGGTTGTATGACCTTGAAAAACGCCGGTCTAAATAAATGATTAGAATCTCCAGATCGGTGACCTTCATGCCCATGATGAGCCCGGTAAACTTCTGACTGCGATTTCAGAGCAGGCAGCTGTGCAGGTTGGTGACCGCCAGCTCAGACGACAGAACGGAGAAGGAAAAAGAGAGACATACCTTCCATAGACGTAGTAGAGGTAAGGGAAGAGTAGGACTCGAAAGATGAAAAAAGTGACCAGCATAAGAGCCCCATTCACTTTGTGCAGCAGAGTGTGTTGCTGTTTGTACTGAGAGTGGGAAAAAAACAGAGGGAGAAAGGAAATGCAAGAGGTACAAGCCGACAAGGTTAATAATCTGAATGTTATATCCATCATTCTAACACTGTTAGGTTTTACTCTATTTGCTCAGAGTGATTATGGGATGGCAGGAGAGCACAAGGACATATATTTCTGGTCAGAAGCTGATTGGTTTCTACAGGAGGAAGGTGGATCGTTTTAGTTTGTATAACTTTCTCACTTTAGCTGAATTTAGGTGTTTTCAAACCAAAAATCTCTGTTTTGTTGTTTAGTGATAAAAATAATCACCAGATGTAACATGGAGCTTTTAATACCAAATCTTTTTCTGCAATTTGATTTTGCACTGCCAGGGGGCGCTGTGGTTCTGCTGCTGCAGGTTTTACTAACATTGACCTAAACTACTGTGTAATCTGCTTTTGTTAGCAGATTAAAGAAAAATTATTTGTGTTTTTTACGGTTCCCATCAATTTTTTTGTGAAACTTGCAAACAGATTTTTCTGTTCTTCGTCTTTCTTGTCCATTTGTAAAATAAATATACAAAAAGTTGAAACAGAAAACAACATTTACAGCCCAAATGAGGAAGACATTAATAACATTAATCCTAATATTTCCTCTTAAAAAAATGATAACTGGGCTGTAATTTTTAGCACTTTAACTCTATGATTTTGTTTGATGTAAAGTTTTCTGTTTGTAGTTTTGCTTGATTTCTGTAAAACATTTCCAACCATATTATGATCTTAAATGTCCTTAAAAAGGCAGTTTGTAGCATAATGTATTGATAAAACGAAGCATTAATCAATTAAAATATGATTAAATAGCTATCTCTGCATTTGATGAGTACTTTTAAAAATGTAATTAACCTCCAAATCAACTTCTTTATCGCTAAAAACTATGTAAATAGGTTATTTAGGGTTCTGTATTTATGCTATGTGCGAATTTTGACACTTTTGTGTAAATTTGTTTAGCTTGACAATGTTTTGCCTAAAACAACCTCAGTATTTGAGTGAATTGGATGGCTTATTAAAGTATCGATTCTCAATCAGAAAATTAAAACAAAATAAAAGCAATTTTGTAAACTCAGAATGACGAAACGTGCAGCAGTGCAAAAACAAAAGAAAAAAAAGACACTCATTTATTGATTTTGCAAAACATTAAAAACAGCAACATGGTCCGAAAGCACCTAAACATAAGCTGAATGCCTGGGTCTAATACCTCCGCTGGGCTAACCTCCAAACAGACACTGAAACATTGCAAACACACAAACACAAACCTGAACAGATGCAGATGTGTTGCAATTCATACAATGTGTATCCAAGCACACTGTCAGCAATTAAAGAGTGACATTTAACAGTCTGTTTGTAAACATCTGACAGCATGAACGAGCTGCATGCTGGGGATGACCGGAAATATACGCTCTCCAATTAATTAAAAAAGAGAAGTAAAAGTGTAAATTAAGACCTTTAGTCAGTGCCATGCACATGCAATGATGATCTGAATTTGTGTCAAAATCAAGACTCACCTGGATGAGTATTTTTCCTAAGCAGACGGACGGAGTGCTGAGATCAGCCATGAACATTATGCCCTGGAAATAGTCGCCCTTTCCTTGTCGCCAAAACTAAAAAAACAAAACATTCAATACTTCAATAACAAATTCAGTTACATTTAGAATATGTTGTTACTTGTTTTAGAGTAACCGGCTCCGCTGGTCATCCTGAAGCGGAGCCGGTGATACAGGATTAAAGATGGCGGCCAAACAAGGACGGGAAAGAGAAACGGTCCAAACAGAGTCCGGATCGAGACGCAAAACGCACTTAATGCGGTTCTGTTTTGAAATATAAACACTCGACAAGCTGAAATTTAACGCTTTATTCAGCCGAGTTACATGAGCAGCGTCAACTTCTCAGTAAGAGGTTCCTGGTGTGCAGTGGTGGGAAATAACGAAGTACAAGTACTTCGTTACTATACTTAAGTACAATTTTCATGTATCTGTACTTTACTTAAGTAGATTTAATGATGGGTACTTTCTACTTTTACTCCACTACATTTTACAGTAAGTATCTGTACTTTCTACTTCACTACATTTCTACAAAACCGTCGCGTTACTCGTTACATCCACGTCGCGTTGTGCTTTTTGTCCGTTAAAATGTGACGTTCAGGGTCTTAAGGTGGCGCCGTAAAATCCAAGCAATAACGTGACTTGGTGTCTGTTGTCACCCATGGCCTCCACCTTTACTCGCACGCGGAGCTCCAGACATGCGCAGTGGTTTCCTCTGAGCGGGAGAAGATGTCTGTCTGATCGTCAGTAATATAATAGCGTTGCATAAATCATAAGATATGGCGACATGTAAAATCAGCAGCGCTTCGCTTTCACAGATGGTGGGACTTGGTCCAACTTTTAGCGTCACTTGAAAGGAAAGCTTAAAAAAGGTAAGATCTGTGGATGTGATGCTAGCAAAGCTAGCTGTACAGAGACACACATGGTGCATCTGCGATGAAAAAAAGTTGTGCGATGAATTATTGTGTGGAGATGTTGACCAAGGTGTTGCAAATATGGGACAACGCTGTGACCAAAGTGCAATATTGTGATATGACATTCAGGAAGATCCGATTCTTCTGGACGGATCTTTACTGATTAAATTTATTTAAGCTCTAAGTATTTAATATCTAGGTGTTTTATGGGAATGTGGATCTTTCAGATGAATTTGTGAAGCAATTTTGATAGGTAAAACTTAATTTTTTGTCACGTAGCGCAGGGTGGTGGTCTTGACTACAACTCTGCTACGTGGCTCCTCGGTTGCATGTCCTCCCCCCCACACCTTCTTTCCATCCCCTTTCTGTTGGATTTCTTTAAAAATAAAAGCCACTAGTGGCAAAAAAAGTGAAGTTCATGCTAAGTTAGGACAGGTGACAAGATGTTTCCATCCCTGAAATTATGATGGATAGAATCACATATCTAAGTCTAAACTATGTTACAGAGTAAACACAATAAAAACATGCTTTATCTGTGGCATTGTTCATTAAAATGGCACATTTCTAATGTATTAAAATTAAATACGATCAATTCACTTAATGATAT
>NW_006800247.1:234214-313152 GCF_000485575.1 Poecilia formosa | reverse complement strand
ATTATGCCCTGGAAATAGTCGCCCTTTCCTTGTCGCCAAAACTAAAAAAACAAAACATTCAATACTTCAATAACAAATTCAGTTACATTTAGAATATGTTGTTACTTGTTTTAGAGTAACCGGCTCCGCTGGTCATCCTGAAGCGGAGCCGGTGATACAGGATTAAAGATGGCGGCCAAACAAGGACGGGAAAGAGAAACGGTCCAAACAGAGTCCGGATCGAGACGCAAAACGCACTTAATGCGGTTCTGTTTTGAAATATAAACACTCGACAAGCTGAAATTTAACGCTTTATTCAGCCAAGTTACATGAGCAGCGTCAACTTCTCAGTAAGAGGTTCCTGATGTGCTACGAAGGCAGAAAGGTTTTGATATTCCTCCTTCATTCTTCTTTCTGCTCCTCGGCGGTTACGTGTTTCATTAATCTTTTATTTCTGAATTCAGAAACGTGAGCGGTTCCTCTTTTGTTATATTTTATAAATATCTCTTGGTTTAATAACCACAGCCTGTACTTCATATAGCTGAAACACTGATCAAATATGATATTTTTTTAAATTTAGAAACATTTAGCCTTTTATGTTGCGGAAAGACTTGATACAAGAGAAAACTCAGGTTTTTAAGAAAATGGCTGTTCAAATTAATTATTAGTCGAGTGATAAGATGAATCAACTTTAGATTAACTCATTAATAACTTGCATCCATGCTAAAGGGGGATAGATTACCCAGATATTGGGTCAACATATTTTTCCCAAGAGTAAAAACTAGCCGTCCAAGAAATTACTCAAGTAAGAGTAAAAAAATATTTGGTAAAAAGTCTACTGAAGTACTGAGTACCTCTAAATTACCAATCATTTAATATTTAACAATTACATCATCAGATGGACCAAAATATAAAGTTTAGTGGAAATGTTGGTATGGTGTTTGTTTTTCATTCAGTGGGTAGAAAATCCAGAAATTTTACTCGAGAGAAGAGAAACTTCATAATAAAATTATTCAATTAAAAGTAAAATTACTCCTAAATTTTTTCAAAAAAGTTATTAAAGTAAATGTAACTATTTACTACCCATCTCTGCAGTTACAACAGAAAGAGCGACATGTGACAGTTACCACAGACACGGGGAAGCAGACGGTGACCATGACAACGTGGTGCAGCACCATGAGGAACTCGCGACGCAGGTAGCTCCTCACTGCTGAGCGCATGTGTTGGGGGGCCGCCAAGGCCTCCTCGTGACCTTTCACCCGCAGCTTGTACCAGTAGCACATGAACATGGCGTAGATGTCGTAGACGAAGTAGGGGACAGCAAACATGATGTAGGTGCTTGTGAGCCAGTGCCTGCGCAGAAAGGAAGAGATGACGGTTTTTAAATCAAGGCAGTGATTTTATTTAAAGTTGATGATATTATTATTATTATCAGCAGTACGACTTACTGGTCCTCAATTATGTCCTTACAGGAAGATGCAATGATGTAGCCAGCTGAAGAAGCCATGACTGCCTGAATTGATGATACCAACCTGAGAGTGAGCACGGAAAAGCAAAAGATAAATCAGAAAAGCTGTTTATTTCCTCCCCATTTCTTTATGTTGTAACCAGGGTTGTAATAGTTTACAGCACGTGTCAAACTCGAGGCCCAGGGGCCAAATCTGGCCCTCCGTAGGTTTTTATCTGGCCCTCTAGAATCCAGATTACATCAATAAGTCAACAGTTTTTTACAAATTCGCAAAATTCATCCAAAATCAACAGATCCCCATGTTTTCTGACTTTACTGCAAATTTTTCTCAAAATTGGCCAAAAAACTTTGGGTTTAAGTGACTGCTGCCTCAGCCTTACTTGATGTCAAGTCATAGTCTGTGATCAATGCGCCGATTAATAAACAGTCACATTTAGCATTACACATACATTAGCACAAATATAAAACTTCCTTACAAATATTTCTAAATTAGCACCACAAAATCTGTTATTTTGATTGCCCAAAAAAACACAAAAATCTGGAGGGACTGACCAGTGTGAAAAGATGTTCAATAATATTTAATTTTAGGAAACACTTATTGAATGCTCGCTACATTCTGGCACAACCGGCCCTTTAAGAACATTCAGATTTTTGATTTGGCCCAAAATGAAAATGAGTTCAACACCCCTGGTTCAGAGGTTTTTACTTTAGTTTTATTCAGTTAGTTTTATTTAGTTTGCTATGTTAGTATTCGTTAAGTATTGTTTAGTTTTTGTTGTACTGTTAGTTTTTTAATACTCTGGTTAATTATTAGGTGCAGAATTCAAAAAAGTTAAATTATTAGGTATTCTTGCTGAATATTCAGCAGAAGATACCATTTTCAAATAATGTGTTCAATTATTGTTGAACAACAGCTGACTGGCATTATGGACGTCCATAACTTGCTTTGAAATGATTGAGCAAACAAATTTCAAAGAATCACTTCAGATCTTGATAACTAGAAGCTTTATTCTTAATAAAATTACTTTTTTCCTCTGAATTTTAAGATATTCTGGAAAAATTATGTTTCTATTCTGACTGCATTCTCTTCGTTAAATAAAAATCCTCAGTCTGGCCCCAACACTCACAGAAAGGAATGATTGAAATAAAATCCAATTGTTAAAAATATTTTCTGTCATCTGTAATAGTTTTTTTTTATTTTTTGGTTTAAAAACAATTCAACTTGGATCTGCAATGGAAAAAAATAGATTTTATTTTTAAGCCGGCTCTACGTGAAAGTAACAAAGGTTCAGGAAGAACACTGTTCCAGTTGCCACGTTACATATAAACGTGTTGGAAGGTTTTGCGGAAGTCCGACCTGGCCGATACGATGACCGCATCTCCTTCGCTCCATCTCAGTGCTGGGATGGACTTCAGGCATTGTTTGGACAGAAGGAAAAGGCCTGGGAAGAACACAGAGCCAGCAGCCAAGATGGTCAGCATGGTCCCTGGCGATCTGTCTTAGGAGGCAAGAAGTTCGGCAGACAATCTGGTCCTTGAGATCTGTCGCTCTCTGTCCTCTCTGAAAAACACACAGAGAGGATGAGAGTTAACACCAATCGCTCACAAAAACAACAAAAAACCCAAGTGTTTACATTTGGCTGCGCTCACAAAGATAAGAGGAAGGAACACGCTATCATAGTCCAACACACGTGGCTGTACGTTAAGCTAACCTCACTGATGAGACACAGAAATACAGGTCTGCATTACATTACCAAAAAGGATCATTTAATGGATAACATCAAAATCCTGCAAATGTTTTATATTTTTGGAGTAAATTGTGGCTACAACCAGGAGAAATCAGTGCTCCTGGTTTACAGACAGCCTAATTTACATTTTTTTTTTTGTTTTTTTTAAGTTTAAATATTAAAGCATAATAAAACAGGTCCTGACTTAACTGGGTTCATACAAACAAACAAAACTCCCAAAACCTATTATAGTGTGGAAATTAGACAAATCTTAAATTCTGACAATTTGTTAAAATATCTGAAAATATTGTTTTAAAAAAAAATACTGTTTTTGAAATTGTGAAACATACTGAGCTGAGTGAATGTTAACCCCAAGGTCAGATCATAAAATATTCAGATATATTAAGTCTCTGTTAGCATATTGCAAGTTAGCATTAGCCTAATACAACAGGAATAAAACTGAAGAACGGTTAACTTGGAAATCTGTTTCACCTAAGAACATCAGAACAGAATGACAGCTTGCAAGGTCACAAGATGAGAGTAAAGACATAAAAATGGCAAAAAAGAACAGTTGGATAAGAATTTTTTTAAAATGTCACATTAGGATCATTTTTACAACTGGGAGCAGCTGATTAGCATCTGAAAAGCTCAAAAAACATCTGAACTACAACCCCAGAGTGCAGAACCATAAAATAATAATCATATCCCCTACTCCAACATTTCTCTGCCTGGCTTTCTGACCAAAAACCCAATAAAGAGAAAAAGAGAAGCAGCAAAAGCAAATGAGGTGGATTAGCAGAGCTTGCCAACAACTAATGGTGTCATTCAGGACAAGTTGCTGAGGAATATTGTCTCAGCTGTGTAGATATTGAACTGTTAGCGTCTCATTAGACTGTCACACAGAAACAATCTTCAGTCAGAGGCCTCTTCAGATTGGTGGCAAGACTGACTGTTACTGGAGATCCTTCTTGCCCACATCACCATCCAAAAAGACACTTTAAAGAAACTTGGATGAGTTGCAAGAATATTTAAATTCCCTTTGGGATAAATAAAATATTTTTAGACACTCAATACCAAACTAGATGGTTTAAAAATGGACGAAATTATGTATTCTGAAAGAACAATAATCCCAAACGTACCAAAACTGGTTGTGAGATAAACAGGATATTACAAGGCTTATTGAATGGGTCTCATCTTACGAGTATTGGAAACTTGTAGACTGTGCTTATGAGAATCAGAATAGGTGTTACTGGCCAAGATTATATGTATAAACAGGGAATGCGCTTGTGCTTATTTTGCCAGGTCACTGCCAAAAAAACAATCGAGTTAAATAAACTCCACCCTTTGTGCCAAGAAGAGGCAGAATATTACGCCAGAAGCTTGCTGGTTGCTGCAAAAGGCGTGTGGGTGAGGACCAACTTGCTAAAAGTCTTAGAACCAAATAACAGAGTTGGATGTATGTAAACCACAGAAGAAAAAGAAATCTTGGGGGACTATAAGCCCAGCATTAGCATTCTGTAGACTGCCACTGGTTTTCCTGACGAGACGAAACAAAAGCAACAAGTATGATTTCCATATGAAGACTAGAGACAAAAGAGCAAAGATATTTTGCAAAAACAGGATCGAACAAAAGTTATCACATCTCTCAAGATTTAGAAAACAATAAACAAGAGCTGCAAAAATCTTTTTTTTTCTGATGCAAAAATGATTCCTTCAGTTTTTTCTTCCCTCTAATTGAAGAAAACTTTCAGCTTCTAATGTTGGTAAAATGTTCTACAGTTAAATGAAATGTATGCATTCAAATACCTAAATTAATGTCAACAATGATTGATTTAAATGTTGAATCCTGACCTAAACTTTAGTATACTTAAATGCTTTTTTCTTTTTATTGCCCAAAAATCAACATAATTTGAAGTTATAAACAGTAGTTTAACCTATGAGAATAAAAATACAGCGCCTCAGTGACAGAGATGTAAAATAATAAAGTCTGTGCGTCGTCCTCCATCATCCACCTGATACTACGGGGAGCATTTACCAGCTTCCTATCTACCCCATTACAAATATTGCAGTTTGCTTACACTACACTGGCTGACTCATTAAAAAAGAAAAAGTTCAAGTCCATTAGCAAAATGCGCAATGCGCTATTTTTTTTTTTAAATCGTCGAAAAATATTGACATTAGACGAGAGAGCCGGAGCTCATTGTTCCTGCAGGAAAAACGTTAGTGTCACCTGTCTGTCTGGGAGGTGAAGCTTTATCGCAAACTAAAAATGGTAACACGTTAACGTGCGTCGAGAATAACTAGATTTGTATTTTAATATATTTTATGGGTGGGGGAGCTAACAAACTAAACTGGGAGAATAAAAAGGCAGATAAGAACTCGTGGAGTTACGCTAACTTAGCTGTGCGCTGCGTGTTCTTTTTAAACAAATTGACCAGCTAGTGAGGCTAACCTGCGCCAGAAGGATACGAACAAGTCAGCAACAAATTAATTCAATAAAAAACAATGACGTTTTGTTGACAATGTCAGAAAGCATGCTCCGTCATCAACATAACGAACCGGTTAACATTAAAATGACCGATTGTCTGCGCTGTTGAATCACCTGCTAACAATGACGATGCTACGACCGTTAGCGATTAGCCGAGTTAGCCACGATGTTGTTGGGGGACCCATTAATGCAAACACAGCTGAGGTTGTTTTAATAAAAATAACTCATAAATACAATTTCATTTCTTTTAATGTTTGTGGATATTTAATTACAGATGATATCATGGCATTTAAATGTTCTTTATTAGCTTGTTTGTTTGTAGCAGCCAGCTGCCGCAGTTAAGCCAATAACCCTAGCTAGCACATCGGGAGTTTTGAGCATGTTCTGAATAAATATGAAACATTTACACAGCGGCTCTGCAGAGTCCAGTCAGCGTCCAGCCGAAGGTCGTGTCCTGCGGGAAGCGTTTAAAGATATCCCAGGGGTCTCGGCCTCGATGCTCCGCATGTTTTATGTGGCCGCTTGAATGTTTGAAGGATAGCGGCGAGCTAACGCGAGCTAGCAGCAACTTTGATCAAAATCTCCGTGAGGTTAGCCCGATGGCAACTGATGTGAGAACCAGGCGGCGCAAACACTCAGCGTTATCTAACGGAAACACGTTAAACCCGACTTAAAGAGGAAGCTGCGCTCTGATGCAGCTGTATGGTTAGCGGATGCTGTCGCTATGTCATCCTCTCTCTGTCTCCCCACATCACACCAGAGATGCTGCTGCTGCCTCAGCCTCCCAGATGCAGCGTTGACTCAACACTGCTGCGCCAGCAGCCAGTTCCTACAGGTCTATGACGAGAAACGTGCACCAGTCACACATCTGCGTTTTTATGTAGGAAACAAGAGACATGTTGAATGGACTAGAGGCATAATCTGTTTACAAAATTCAGTTTATTCCCAGAGAACATCTGTTTGCAAAGGAAGCATTTAGGCATTATATTCGGGCACAAATAACCCTGTTATTGATTTATTTTTTAATTATGTAAGCATGTATTTAACAGGAAGTTTTACACAATTTCTTGTGCTTGAAGAGTTTATAAATGGTACAGTGCTTTTACAGCTGTGCGTGTGATTATTCAGATGATTAGTTGAGTAACTGCATTAGAAAAAATGCTTTTCATTTAACCATTTAAGCCTTTTTTGTACAATATTTGAAATTTAATCAAAATGTGCAGATGAAAAAATAATTGAGCTCTTTTTTAAATAAAAAAATAAACATTTCATTGCAAGAATACATAGGTCTCATATGACATTACACTTCTGGGAACTTTGTAGCTGACAGCCATCTTGGTAAGCATCTGTAACATGACAGTTGCTATGGAATTGCTATGACAAGAATAAACAAGTCAATTAGAACTACCTCTCAACTCATTCCTATCTAATTAATAAATAACATAAGACTTAGTCACAGTTTTTGAGGACTCTAGTTACTTTTAGTTGGTCTCAAAGCTTTGAGCTGCGCTTGCCTACCAAGATGGCGGTTCAGAGGCACGGATCACTTCCAGTTCAGACTTGCGGGAACTATTTGTTCCTTAAGTGTACATTTATCTGGAACAAACTTCCAGAAAACTGCAAAACAGCTGGAACACGAGACTAAATCCCACCTGTCTAAGAGTTGATTTTTAACTATAATAAACGAAACTCTGACCAACATTTTGAAGCTTAACTGAAGCATGAAATGTGATGAAACTTGGCAAAATATAATATTTACTAATTTTCTCAACTGTTGACTGTCTTCTATGACTTAATTTTTTTTGCTTTTTATGATGTAAAGCACTTTGAACTGCCTTGTTGCTCAAATGTGCTATACAAATAAACTTTATTGATCAATTGATAATTTGTAGCAAAGGTTGCATGTGCAGCTAAAAAGCACTTCTATTATCCACATATGAAAAGCTCTATGATGGTGTGTTAGGGCCGTTGCTGATAGGGAAAAATTAATACGTTTCACCCAAAAAAAAAAACCCAGACATTTTTAGATTAATCTAGAGATTTTTTTTTAGAAAAAACAATGAAACTGAAGGAGTTCAAAAAGTCACAAATTTTCTAGAAAAGAATTCATCGTTTTAGATGTCAGGCATTTTCCAGAAAAAAAAAAAGGAAATTCCTGAGTTTCAAAAGTTTAACATTTTCAACTTTAAAACTAAAACATTCCTATGTTTTTTCTTGAAAATTTCTGAGATTCATTTGAAATTTTCAGATTTTTTTCTTGCAAAGTTTTGACTTTTGGAGCTCTGAAATTTTCTTCAGTTTTTTTCTAGAAAATTTTGGGGTGAAATATAAGAATCTACCAACAATGGACCTGAAACAGTTTTAGAAGCTCAACCATTTCTGCTCGGCTTGATATTAATACTATTTCAGGCTGATCTGTCGGTCATTATTTCAATTAACTGATTAATGCCAAAAGGTATATAATGGGGTTTTTTAAAACAAAATTTTAGCCAAATAAAGCTAAATCTATGCCACTCAAAGACTTCTGGGTAGAAAAAAATTAACAGATACGTTTTGTTTTTCATTCTAAATTCAGAATGCTAATATTATTTGTACAGTTTTGAGTCTGTACACTCCAGTTAATTGATTAGTAAAGTAGTTGTTTCAATTACCAATTCATCACGATCAATCCTAATTGCTTCATCCTTGCTATATAAAGCGATGTTTGAAATTGATGGACAATTTTTGATGTTTTTTCTGTAAAGCTAGTTTGTCTTTCTTATTAAAAATCATCTTTGGGACACTAAACTAACAACACAGGGGAAAAAACAGTCCAAACAGTAATTCTTGTTTAATATTTTTACTTTAAACTGTCCAAATTATAAAATAACATGATCTCTACTTGATCTACAAAAAAAAACAAACAACAAAAACAATGACTGCAATAAGTATCGATTTTTTTGCTCTAACAACTTTTTAGACATGCATACTGTTGAGAAATATAAAAATATAAATATAAATACATCCCCTTAATATTCTTAATGAATCCATGACTAAGATTTGAAATATTTTGTCATAAAAGAATTAAAATGCAGTTGAGTACGATAAGGCATTAAAGATGTATCACAAGAGCTGTACAGAAGCCTAAAGTAGAGGTATCATCATTATTATTTTTTTAGTGTAATGGAGAAAAACTAAAATTAATTTGCAATAAATCACTATGTTTCTCAACAGGAAAAACACATTTTCAAAGAAAGAAACAACTACAGATTTAAAGGTAAGAAATGAACACAAAACAAACTGCACTCGTCTACTGTTAAAGTCCTTTTTTCCTTCGACTTAAAGTGACTTTTTAAGCCCTTTCCACAAAACGCGACAACTGACTGTTCATTACATGACTGATGCAGAAAACAAGTGCTATGCAGAAAGTTAAAAGACTAAATCTAAAAAGGAGTTTCACCCATTGGACTGGAACACAGAGAAAATAAAATAAAAAATAACTATGGCAATGACAGCTGCAATCAAATGAATGGCAATCTATGTGAAAAAATTCAGAGTAAAATCAACTTTTTCATAAATATTATCGTCTACAGCTAACTAACTTAGTGGAACTGCTAAATTTTATTCTCGTCATGACAGTTTTCTAACAATAAACATGGCCGAGCTTGCTTGGTTTATTTTGTTTTCATGCAAAAAGGTAGTTCAGAAGCCGAAGTGCTGATTAGCAGTTTTTTTTCCTGTGAAGGCCAGACCCAGAGAGGAAGACTCAGAGCAAAACAATCCGAGAAAACTCAAACCTCCATCCTTACCGAGTCCGACAGCTTTAAGGTGCTTGATGCTCCTGAATAACAACTTTTTTTTTTATTTCTGTACCTTTAGGAAACAGATGACCCATCCCCTACAGATGAATCTTCTTTCCTGATTACCTTTATCTAGCGTTAAACCCTAATTTTCATCTCCGTCTTGTGAAATAAAACTACAAACATGCGAGAGGAGCTCAAACTTACACACACGCAAACACACAACTTCCCTTCCAACGTTTCTCTTGTTTCCTCCCCACCGAAACGTCTCGACACAAACCGTTTTGGATTTTCAGTATTCTCGGTAGTTGCTAACATGGAGGTAAGATCAGAGCTGGTGTGAGATTTACAGTACTTGGTACAGTAGACAGCAGCCAATGCCAAAAAAGAAGGGGGTTTAAGGGAGGAGAGGGAGAACCACGCTTTCATTAGAGTCTTCATTCAGAAATATTTGGACAGCACATCCATGTTTGTCATTAGTGTCGGTGAACCTGCTGCAGCTGCTTTCCAAGATGTCTTCTTTGATGCTCCAGCTCTGCAGCAAAACTTTTTAGATGTTTCTTCTCTCAAAGATTTCACCTCTAACCCCTAAGTGCTAATACAAAGAGAGGGGGATTCTCTGCAGACTCAAAGCAGGCGTTTCTAAAGAATAGATGGTTCTACAGAGCAAACACTGATTGGCTTGTTCCAGTAACAGAAGTCTTTCAGAAACATGCTGAAATAATTCATCTGTGGTGACTGCTTTAAAAGTTGAACAAGAAGATATGAAGTTGAAGAAGGTCTCAAGCCCAGTTTAAGTAACATTATTTTTTGAATGATAATTTTATTTTTATTTATTTGTTTTTAGCTATTTATGTCAGTTTCACATTATTTTAGTAACAAAAACTGATTCAATTTTTTAATGTAAAAGCAAATTTTGCATTTAGTCAACATTTAGCCCTCTTTACTGATAAACATCTCTTAAAAAATCAAAGCTGTTTGATATTAAAACGTAATTTATGTTGATGCTTTTATTTTGAAACGTAACCGGACGTTCACTGGTAAAAGAAGGCGGAAGGAGAAGTTATGGAGACGCCGCTAATGTCCGGCCGGCTAACACAATCACTCTGTCGTTATTAATGCTTAATAAGTCTTCTACCTTGGTTACAACAGTGAGATCGTGAAATTGACGAAATAAATTATGATCCGATACCGGACAAGTTAGCTAAATGATATTAATAAAATGTCGAATGATGGACGTTAATTTCGTCTTGGTTCTTGAAAAACGACTACTTTGACATGCTTGACCAATCATTTTGCGCTTGATTTTGTTCGTCCAATCAGGCGTGGTCCTTGTTTTTTGCTTGTCTAATCAGGTGAGGCTCTTGTGAAACGTCTTCCTTTGGAAACGCCTACTTCATCTGCAGACATACCTACTTGAATAAAAACGGAAAATAAAACATTAAACCGGGTCAGAATCAACAAGTAACCGTCCCGGGACTCGCTTCAGATCAATCCTGCTAACTGTGGGACTGCGGCGCCGCGATGCTAGAGCAGTCCGTGACGAGCAGGTCCACCACCGTGTTCCCGGTCACGTACACGGTGGGCGCCGCCGTCACCATGTTGCTCAGGGAGACGGAGCTGCTGGCGGCCACGTTGGAGGTGACGGGAGTCGGTGCGGCCTGGCTGGTGCTGTGGGTTCCCATGTGGCCCTGGAGCTGGGTGGGCGTCTTACACTGGACGCCGCACAGGTGGCAGACGAGGACGCCGCCTGAGGCCGTGCCGCCGAAGCCGCCGGGGCTCTCCTTCCACTCCTGGCCGTGGTGCTTCTGGGCGTGGACGCGGAGATAAGTCAGCGTGGTGAAGCCTGGTGGAGAGCAGGTGTCAGAGCAGGTACTTTTCCATAACTAACCGTTTACTACAACGGTGTATTAGTGCCAAAGTACTTAGAAAAAGAGAGTACATTTTCACACACACAGGAAAGAAAACATAACATTATTTAGATCAATCTGAGGTCAGAATTTTACGAAGGTGTATTAAGACAGGAGAACATTTTCTAGAAAAAAGATGGAAATTTCTGAGCTCCAAACATCAAACCTTTGCTAGAAAAAAAAACTGGACATTTTTGATGTTTAAAAATTTTCAGTTTTTCTAAACTTGCAAACTTTTAGAGTTTCAAAGGACAAAAACTTTCAACCTTTGAAAGTTGGAAATTTCCAAGAGTTTTTTTGATAGAAATTTACTTCTCCTTTTTTCCATCGACTGACCAGCATCATTATTTGCCTTGCTGTCCTAATAATCACAGGTTTGGCAAAAGAAGGGGAACAAAGGACATTTCTGAGTTTCAAAAGTTGAAAATCTGCTTAAAAAATACATTTTTAGATTAATCTTAGAAATTATCAGAGTTTCAAAGGTCAAATTTTTTCAAGTTTTGAAACTCAGAAATTTCCAAGCTATTTCTAGAAAATTTCTGAGATGAATCAAAATTTCTGGGTGTTTTTGGCAGAAGTTTACTCCTCCTTTTTTCCATTAACTGACACTGACTAGCATCATTATTCGCCTTGCTGTCCTAATAATCCCTGGCTTGGTAAAAGCACTCAAACGCTTAACTGTTTTTATAAGGAGTTTTAAATGTCAAAGTTTTTTCTTTGGTCAATCTCAACATTTTGGAGTTGTTTTTAGAAACTTTTTCGACTTTTCAAAATACCAAACAAACTAGAGAGAGAGACTGATTGGTTAACTGCATGGTCCAAAAATGAAATGGAGAAGGAACTGTTGCAGAGGACTCTACATTTATGAACTTTAAAGTTTGTGCCTTCATCAGACACTTTTGATAAAACCGATGGTAAAAAGCGTGTGTACTCACTGCGGTTACAGAGGTGGCAGACGTGGTGCTGCGACTGGTTGTGCACCCTCATGTGATCGGTGATGTATGCGGCGGACAGGAGCTTCCCGCAGATGTGGCACGGCACTTTCTCCTCGTGACGGATCATGTGGGCTCGCAGGCGATCCTTGGTGGCAAAACACGACTCACAAGTCTGCAGACAGAGGAGAGATGAAGCATCGCTGGTAAAAATCAGAACACCTTGGCATTTTAGGCTGCATTCACACCTGATAGATTCGGTTTGATTGGGGACCAAAATTGAACATTTATTACATTTTCAGCTCCTGTGGTTCTCTTTCTAACCGCACGGTGTCAAACGAACCAAACTCTTTGAAAAACCTGTTCGCTTACTCACCTGTGGTGGCGCTGCACCAAGAACCACTGAAGAAAGCAACATAAAAACATCCAAAGACACGAGAGCAACGTCCTTCTTTGCAAAATGTAAATAAAAATGGATTAGCATCAGATTTTAGGGGTTGTAGCATTTCTTTTCTATTTCTCCTTCTGGCGCTAGACCTGCGCGTTTGATTTGGTTCCTTTTACCCAGAATTCCCTGCTCTGTAGTCGTCTTCCTGCTTTATGAGCGGTCTCTAGTCCGCTTGGTGTTCATATACAGGCCTGTCACAATAACCAAATTTACTGGAAGATATACTGTCCCAAAATTATTGTGATAAATGATAATATTGTCATTTTGGGAAATGTTAAAGTAATATATTGATAATGACATAATAATGCTGTAATTCCCTCTCTCAAACACAGGGTACACATCACTTAACACTTTAAATATCTAAAATAAAACAACCAAAAGGAAAAATAAAAACCAAAAAATGGCAACGTAAAAAAAATTTATTATGAAGTATCTGTAAACAAAATTACAGATCAAAAAATCTTCATCATCAGAAAAGAAATTGAGCTGCTTTGTCTGCATCAAAGTTCGATTATGCATTTACATCTCCCCAAATGAACCGGACTTTCTCGACAAACAAACGAGAGTTGGACTGAACAGGTCTGGTGTGAATGCACCTTTAGAATAATAAAACTGCAAAAAAGAAACAAGAAATTTCATAAATACCGGACATTTGAAGGGTCTTTCTGAGGAGTGCACCTGCCTGACGTGACTGTTGAGATGGTCAGGCCTACAGCAGGACACAAGAGAGACAAGTCAGAGCAGGAAGGGGGCGTGGCCACGGCATGTGGCTGCAGCGCTGCATCACCTGGAGAAAGCCTTGCCGCAGTGAGGGCAGATGTAGGGTTTCTCCACGCCGCCCTGGTGGGAGCGCACATGGTGGCTCATGCGGTCCTTCCTCTTGAAGCGCTGCTGGCAGATGGGGCAGGAGAAGGGCTTCTCGTCCGAGTGGGACAGCCGGTGCCGGTTGAGGTGGTAGACGTCCCGGAAGGCCTTCCCGCACGTCTCGCAGGCGTGGTTCTTCTTCACGGGGTTGGGGTTGGGATTGGCGGGCCGCTGAGACAAAAACAAACAAGCTACAGAGTTTAGGTCTGTTCTCCACATACTGAAAGAGAATTTGTAAGATTTGATGATGAAACCATGCAAACACAGATAATCAGCCAGTTAGATAAATGATCTGATGATCGCAGTTGCAAAGAATTACTTCTAGCTCGTCTTTAATTCTGGTTTGTGTAACAGAGAACATGCAGGGGAGCGTGGGGGGGTGGGGCTCCGAGCTAGGGTTGGGCGATGCATCAGTTTTATCTTTCTTTTAAGTTTTAGAAAATCTGGATTTGTTTTCCTCATCAATGCACTTGTATTTTTTTACACTTTGAATTCAGGTCAACTTTGCGATGGAATATTAGGGCCAGGCTAAGTTTTCCTCTTTTTTTTATTTTATTCCCAAGAATAAAGTCAGTGGTAGGAGAATAAAATTGTACAACAATAAAGTTGAAACGTCACAATATTAGTAATTTTATGAGAACTCCAACCCAAAATAAATTAAAATGAGGAATATTCAGCATCTTGTAGAGTTATAATTTGTAATATTCTATGGACATACTTAACCTTTTAACATAATCAACAAATCATTTTGGTCGGCAGGACTTTGACACGTTTGAGCAAACAACTGTGCCTGTTTTAAAGAAAACGATATGAACTGACCAGCTCACATCAGATCTAGTTACTAGAAGCGTTTTCTCAAAATGACTTATAGTAATTTTAAGACATTTTATTCTGGTAAAATTGCATCTTTATTTTGATATTATGACTACATTCTTGTAATTAAAGGTGACCCATTCTGCTTCCTTGAATAGGTTAGGATTGGACTATGCAGGACATTTTTTTGCATAAAATCATTTTGAGATGATGAGATTTCAGTTTGGTCATGTTTGCCAAACTCAACGTTTACACTGGTGCGTGAAAATGCTGCAAACAGATGCGTAATTATACAACCGTGCATGTTTGAAAAGCAGAACTGGAGCCTCCTGCACAACAAACACAAATGCAGCAAGTTGTTTGGATGGTAAGTCGACAACAGAACATGTTTTTTCCAGCGGCCATTGTACAGCGAATTCAGCGGGAAAAGCAGCTGAACAAATGTGCTGGAGCGCCACTCAGGTTGCTAGGTAACAGGTGCCGTGCCAGTTGAACGGTTTTTGAAATGGCTCATTTTCCAGACACCAAAAAACATTAACTTTTTGCCAAAAAACAGCTGGGTATTCTTTTTTATGTTTTTAGAAGAAGTATGAAAACATGCAAAAGGTGAATTTTGTAAAATAGGTCCCCTTTAAATGAACATTTTCGTAGCCTGGCCCTGATGCTCCATAATACAACTTACAGAAAGGATGACTGACATAAAAGCCACCTTTTGAAAATATTTTCTATTTTCCACTTCATTTTTTAGAAAAGAAAAGTTAAAATGGTCTCTGGTATGGAAACAAATCTTGGATTTTTTTTCCTTCCATTCTTTAGGAGGTTTTATTTGTAAGCCACATCGCCCAGCCCTACTTCGAGTGAACTGTTTCTTAAACAGGGGACTGAAATCGCCCCTCAACCAATCAGCGCTCAGGGATTTCTCCCGAAATCAAACACGGGAGACGAGTTCAAAGATCGTCGTGGCGAAGGCAGCTTAAGAAACAACACTCTCGAAGGCTCGGGGGTTGACGACAACCGTCTCTCACAAGGCCCTGACCCACCTGTACTGTCGCCCCTGTGGCCATGACGACAGCAGCAGGAGGCGGAGCATGAGGGTTAACAGTAGCCATGACGTTTGGCATGGCAACCCCTTCGCCATCCTGACCGCCCAGGGGAGGCTGCTGGGCGCCCGCCAGCACGCCGGGAGGGGCGAGAGGGGGAGGCACGGAGAGGTGCAGCAGGGAGAGGGGAACAGTGGGCCTCTCCGCCCTCCCTCCGGCCCCCACCGCCATGGCCGGCGGAGCTGCCGCCGCCGCCACCACCTGGCCGGCGGCTCCCTCCTTTGCTCCCTCCGCCTGCACTCTGGCCCTGTCCTTCATGCGTACCCCAGTGTGGACCGACTGGTGCCGCCGCAGGTTGTAGTTGTTCTTGAACTGCTTGTTGCAGATGGCACAGATGTGTTGCACGCGGGCCGGCCGAGGCGCTGGCTTCACCGGCTCTGGAGGAACCAGGGGGAAGAGAAGAAGAGGAGAAACTCAGGGCCTGTCACAGTGAAGTTCACCACTAAAAGACCCAATTCTGAATTTAAAAAAAAAACTGCATTTTCTAGCGTTTTAATTCAGCTGAAACAGAAAACTACGACAGAGTATTGGGGACATACTAAGAAAAAATAAATAAATTTGTGAGAATAAATAAGCTCATACAGGTTTAAAGTCTAAATAATATGAGAATAGTCATATTTAGAGAACAAAGTTGTATTACAACAACATACTCAGAGCAGTAAATAAACCAAAACTCTACAAAAACTACATGCATTTTGCTTTTAAGATTAAAATAGACTAAACTCCTCAAGTGGCTGGTTTTAGTTTCACCCATTTCAGATTTACTAAAGCAAAGTTTGTTTAATTTAGGTTAGTTTAGACAATAAAATGAATTTGAATTTTTGTGAAAAAATGCTTAAGTGGTTAAATAAAAAAAATCTATGGCATGTACCATTTTAATCAGTCGTCAGAATAATTAATTGATTACTAAAATAATTGTTAGCATCTCTAAATAAACTATTTAATGCCACACCACAGGCTGAACTGCAGTTAAAATAACATTCTATAAAAATGCATTAAATGAAATATCTATAGAATGCGCCATTTTTAATCGATTAATCACCTGAATAAACGATTAATCAATTCCTGAAATAATCATCAACTGCAGTCCCAATTGCATCTTCACATTTCTATCATCATAAAAGGCGCCCAGCTCAAATTGTCAACGTGTTTTGAGCAACCCTCCCTCTCTCCGGCTGTCTTCAGGTTGTTTATCCAGCTGAACCCACTCAGGTGTGGCTGAGCTGCCGTGTCTCTCACCAGGCAGGGGTTCCTCACTCAGAGCCGTGGTGTCCACAGTGGAAGGAGGCTGCGCTATGTGCTCTGTGGGTGGGGTCTGGGGAGAACTCGTATGCACTTGCATGAGCTCTGATTGGAGGCTCCCCTCCACTTGGTTTTGGGTGGGAGTACTCTGGAGGAGCAAGGAGAAGGCCATCACCAAATGTAAACACAAGTCACAGCATTTATCTTGCAGAGGTAGTAACAAAAAGATGTGAGCGGGGCTGGGATGACACAGACAGGGCCTGCGTGTGTGGCGTGGAAGCAGCAGGGGGAGAAAACGCAAAACAGAGGCCCGCAAAAAGCCTACCTGGAAGAGAAAATTGCTCCAAGCAGCATCCATTTTGCGCCACAGACAGCGGTGGAGATTATGAAGTCAGCTCCTGGTTGAGGTTGAGGTCGTGGGGAGCCGCCTTTGCATGGCTCGGATCGGCCCCTCCGGTGGCGATCGGGACGCGGAAGGAGGCCCGGCCCGCAGCGGGAACGATGGGCTCCCCGGTTCTGTCGTATAGCGCGAACAAAGCCAAAGCCGTGTGCTGAAATCTGGTTTTCTCATTGAGGTAGAGCTGTGGGTTGAGACGCACGCAGCTGTTGGGACTAACGCAGGCTGCAGAGGTGGAGCAGGCCCTGTCCAGTAACGGCCTGCTTGTCTCCGGTTTTAAACTTTAATAGTTTACAAACACAGAATTTACCCCAAACCTCGCTAAACACGCAGAAATCAGCCCACAGGAGTTGCCTGAAAACAACCAAAAATAGTAATAATACTAATAACCGAGCCGTTGCAGTTTTACTCTTTAGCGCCGCGCACAAAACAGTGAAATAAATGCTATGTTTTTCACGCAAGAGAACGAATATGAGTTGTAATATCTGTCAAAACAGCAGGTCATGCTTTGCTTTTTTTTTGATTTATGAGTCTAGTTTTTTCCGATTTCCGAAGCCGCGGTAGGCCGGTCGGGTGTTTTGTCGAAGCCTCGCTGCTGGATTCAAGCCCTGACCCCGGCGAGCGGCGCTCTCGCCGGGCCGCAGCCTACCGCTCCACCTCGGCCGTTCAGCTGCGAGGATGTCATCTTTCTTTTTTTATCGCCCGCTCTCCCTCCTCCCTCCCTGTCTCTTTCTTCCTTTTCTTTTTTAATTCCTCTTTCTTCTCCCCCTCCTCTCCTTTTTCTCGCACCGCTATGTCCCACTTGCTCTTAAAGGGGTAGAGTTTCCTTTTTGGACACCCCCTCCTCCTCCTCGCGCTTGTTATTTCCGTCCTCGTTGTCCTCTCCCCTTCCTTCCTGGATTGTCTGCCGACGGAAAATGCTCTCTCTTCCCCCCACCTCTCCAGCTAGCTAGACCGAGCAAATCTGCAACGGGGAAAACAAGCAGAGTGACTTTCCATTAGCCGAGGGATGACAGACACATTTTAAAGGGCAATGCGCACAGATCCTCCCAGTTGCTCTGTAATAATGATGTCAGACTGTTGTTGCAGCACAATAGCAGCTCAGGAGATAAAACAACAACATTATAATGAAAATAACAAGAGCACAGGGATTCAAAACTATAGTTTTACAGCTATAAAACCAGAAAGTATTTTAACTTGGCTCTCCACCCAGGGTGGCAACCTGTATGGAGTGCCTTGAAAGAAAATCGCTGCACAATTATTATTATTATTATTTTTTATTATTACTATTATTATTATTTAATTCCTGACCTTTAGGGGTTTCTGTGTTTTTTCCGTTCAGTTATTTAGTTAAAACCTAGGACATAATTTGGATTAAGTTGGTAGGTGTCTACAAAACACTTTAATATCTTAACATAATAAACTACAGGTGTGTGAAACTGCATATTTTGGTATCAATCCAACGCTAAGTGAATACAAGCCCAATATCGATGCTTATTATTATTGAAGTTTGATATATCATCAGATTTCTGACCTTTTGGTGCTGTTGTGGGTTTTTCTTTGAATTGTTTTGTTAACATGATAAACAAACAATAGAATAAAACTAATTTGTGTGTGATTTTTTTCCTAAATAAAGTCTTATTTCAGAAAATTAAAAAATATTGTTTGAGGTAGAGTTGAAACTATGACAAAATAAAATACAATTTTATATGAGAATCTGAAACTAAAGTATCAATCTTACCATGTTATCAATCCGATACAGATTTGGAATCGATATTATTGAACAGAACAAATTTATGTTCCTTTTTCCCTCAGTGTAAAAAAATTATTTGAGCGCAAATCAAAGCAAAATTTTAGAGTTAGTTAAGATACTACAGTACAAAAATGAAATATTTGAATAGGTAATCTAAAACAAAAATATGAATCTTACCATGGTAATATCAATTCAATACTGATACCAACTTGGTATATGATCAAAACTTTAAATCGATATTAAAATTTTGGATTAATCCGCACACCTTCACCCAGGATCCAAACCAAAATATGTAAAAAGAAAATGCTTCTCTATCACTGTTAAAATGTAAATCTACACAGCTTAACATGTTGATATTAATTCAAATATTACTTGCTATAAAATGAGCTATTTTCCTTAAACTTAAAATTCCCTTACTGAATGTAACATGTTTATGTTGTCTCTAGTGGGCTCATCTCAAAACTGCTTCCCATGTGTTGATGGAAAACACTAATTTATTTCTCCATCTTATGTTTGATTATTTTGCACACACATTTACTTAACTTTTTGAAACTGAAGCAGACTCGCGTACTACAGCGTTTTACCGCTGTTGTAGATAGAAAAAAAAGTAAATTTCTGCCTAGAGAAATGTTGAGATTGTCAGAAATTTCCAAAACCAGCTGACCAAATGTGCTGGAGTTCCACTTGGGCTGCTAGGTAACAGGGTGGGGTTGCTAGGTAACGATGGAGCGCCTGTCAAATGTCACTCAACAATCAGGAAGTCTTTTGAAACTGCTCATTTTCCAGACACCAAAAAAACATTGTTATTGACAAAAAGTAAGTATAAAAACATGTAAAAAATGTATTTTAAATGAAAAACATAAAACCAAGTTAATGTGTTAATATCAATTTATTATCTTTTTTTTTTAAATCACTTTTTAAATCCACCCCTTGCTTCCCATTTCCAACAACACACATCGACCCATCTTGTGTTCCCTCCTCAAGCTTATGTCCAGTGATTAATCTCACCCCTTCCCCACCCAATAAAACCCCCAACGCCCCTAAAGAAACCTCGACTCCATGAGCCCGCGTCGTCCTTTCCGAAGCGGGAGGCTAACAAGCAACCACACCGACGTCCTCGCCGTCCCAAATCCCGCAGAGTCTTAGTTTTTACAAGGAGTTTACGCATGCACTGATTCCAACCGAGCATAAAGTATTAGTGTTATACAGAGGGGCGTTGTCTGGAGCTGGTGTTTCTGAGTCAAACAAACTGCAGGGTGATTATCTTCCTCCTTCTTCTTCTTTTCAAAACAAAAAAACAAAAAAGAGCTTCATGCCCACAGTAGTAAATGAAACCGTTTGCGTGAACACTGATTGGTTCAGACGGGCTGCTGTGAAGGGGTCTGGGGGGCCACAGCAGCTCAGTCGGGGCCCGTCCCGTCATCCCTCCGTCTTTCTGTCCACCGCCTGCATGCTGCGTCCTTCGGCAGTTTGATCCTCGCAAAACACAAATAAACCAAAACCAAAAGTAAACCAGTGTTTACATTCCAGTGGCCTATATATATATAGATTTTTTTTTTTATTGTTGTTTTTCTCCAAAGAGAGTCCAAAGGAAGGGGGTCAGAGGTCAGGCAGGGTGGCTTGCTTGGAGTGTCCTTTTATCTTAAATAGTCGTTAGTCTTTTTTTTTTTTATAAAAAGGAAGTGGCATTATAACTAGACTTTACCGCTCGACACACGTACATAAATCATTAACAGTTATTAACGATCCCCTTATTAATAGTCATTGATATCTTAGACACACCACACCTGACAATGCAACAGATTCATCAGCTATTGTTATAGTTCTATGTTTTTACAGTAAACAGTGGCCCCCTTTCTGCTTCTCGCAAGAAAAAACGTGAACATGATCACGACAACGATTACACCAGGATTAGTTATGGTAATATCGACACCTATAGAAAAAAATGCAGCTGGAGTTCAACTTTGGAGTATATAAAAAAATTACTATCATTGTCTTTGTTCATCTATAAAACCAAACAATTTCTGTTCTTAATATTCCCATAAATATCTACAGTAAAAGGTTAAAAATAAAAAAAACTGGGACAAGTGATTCTAAATGCGGTAAACTGGGACGGATACAGTACTGTTCAATGTGTTTGTTCATTTTTTTTCTATTTTATGTACATCTATGTCATGCACTGGAGTGACTCTTATATTGAGATATTCAGTAAGTCATCGATGTCAGAAAGCTTTGTTTTTATACACGTTCCTCGTCCACGCTGCGTTTTTGGAAGAGTCTCTTTGCTTTACAAACATTCTGTGTTTTCAGTTCAGTCATTAAATAAATTAATAATAATAATAATAACCATAAAAAGTGGATGGCACAACATCCCTTTAAGAACCCCTTGAAGGCATTGGTGACGTTCCAAGCAAATTGTTTTTGTGTTTTTTCACAGTTAAAAAAAAATTAAAAATAACAGCAGTTTAAAAATGTTTTCTGAATTTCATCTTTGACTTTTGTTTCTCTCAGGACTTGCTGTGCAGCATCTGGACACAAAACAAAAACATCTTCCTTTTTTCCCTCCCATGTCTTTTTCTTTCTCCATTCCAGAGCAGAACATCATAGAAGAAGACGGCAGGATTTCTACACAGCGTTAAGCTTAAACCCAACGCAGATCCAACAGAACTCAGTTTCATTTTAAAAGTATAAACAGAAAAAACAATTAATTGAAGGAAGGAAGAATGGAAGAAAAATTAACAAAGGAAGGAAGGATGGAAAAAATGGAAGGAAAAATGTAATGAAGGATGGGAAACAAATGAACAGAGGAAAGAAGAACAAAAGAAGGAAAGGAAAACAAATGGTTGAAAGAACAATGGATGAAAACAAATGAAAGAAATGGAAAATGATTGTATGGATGCAACCTTGATTCAACAATGAGATATGGAATAAATGCAAATATCTTTCCATACTCTCTTATTTCTCCATATGCTCCCAAACCTTCCCATAATCTCCATAAAAATAATCTCCAGGCTGTGTAGGAACCCTGAGACCCGGCTGCTGTCTCTGCAGCCGCAGGAGGAAACAAAGGCCAAACGTCCCTGGTCACACATCCTGCCTCACATTTTCATACAGTAACAGAGATAAAAACACTGAACAGAAACGTCTAGCACCACCGTCATCCAGTGGTGATACAGGTGGTTACATTCCTCCTCTTGTTATATCCGTGAGAATGGGAGAAACCCTCTCTACCCAGCCTGAGTCTAAAGAGGCAGGATGCAGCTCGGTAACCCCGGTTTGCCCCTTCCTCGTGACCTCTGGGACTTTTTGTGCACAAAGTTCTGCATCTCAACGGTTCCAGGAGTTGAAATCTGTCCAGAAGACAGAGAAAGGCGGTAAACGGAGTATAGATAGTTCCCGCATGACGTCACACCTCCTACATCCAGGTGCTATGCCGCCATTTTGATAGTACGGGAAGCAGCTTTCCAGTTCAGTGATGGCGTACAAGAGAACAGCGATGGTTGTTGTTTGATTCAAGGGTGAAAAACAAAGGCGATAAAACAGGAAGTGACCTGTGAACGTGAGCAAACTTCGCTGCTAAGCATCAATGGGTGCTGCTGGCTAATATCCAGAGGAAACGCCAGCCTTCGGCATGGATTTACTCTGATCACTTCATTAGTGGCAAGGTTATTTTCAGATGTTTCTAAAATTAAGCAAACAGTAATAATAGTAATAACTGTAATTATGGAAGAGGATTAGGGCCAACAAAAAATGAAATTAAGTTATAAGACGGCATTGGCCGTTGTAGATAGGGAAATAAATAAATTTATGCCAAAATAAAATTTTGTGTCCATCTTTGTCAAAATCCAAATAGATAAACGTTCTTAGTTGTATGTCAGTTATGTAGTTTGCATATGAAAATAATTCCATAAATGTTTTTTTCTTGTAACAGGATTTGTAAACCGGCGCTTCAGCCTGTCCCAAATTTATCTGGTAGATTTGAATTTTAAGACTAGATTTCCCTGATGGTGCGTAAGCAATTTAAACATTTCTGATTCTGAGAAGAAGTCATACTTCAGACAAAAAAAGTCAGAATTCGCACACAAGCTTGATTGACAACGCTAAGACCCACCTCTTAGCTCTGATTGGTTGTTTCTAGAAACACATTTAAAATAAGATGTTTGAGCTTTCTGGATAGATTCAGTTTTACCAGGATTGGGATTCTTTATACAGTTGATTTTTTTTCTTCCTGAATCTTGACCAATATGGCATTTTGAGACCATTTTTAATACGACAGTATTATTGTTTATCGCAATAATTTCCAGGACAATTTATTGTCCAGGAAAATTTATTATCATAACAGGCCGACTGATGCTTCTGCATTTCCAGTAACCATAAAATTGCCCAAATGGGAATTTGAAAATAAACTCGTTAATGGAAACATGGCAAAATGTGTTTTGATAAAGATTTGTACTAGGATGAGGTGTTTTTTTTTTTTTGTCTGTATTGAAATAGATTTATTTCGAAAACTGCAATGAAAATACTTTTTAGATCACATGACTTTTGTGATGAATATTGGATGGTACTACTGGCGGAAACGTTGAAGACGATGACAGGAAGTGGTAGGGGGAGGGTTTATTTTTGATTTTTTTTGCATCGACCAGTTCATAAAAAGCCGTGTCATTAGAATGTGTTTGAATCCATAGCAGTTCTGTAAAATCGTAGACTCCAATTTCCCCCAAACGCCTCACACTTAGCTGCTCCCAACTATAAGGAGTTTGTCGCTCCAACGCCTGAAGACGTCAACATCTCCTTTGATTGGCTGATAAACGAGCGCTAGTACCATGGCTGAATTTTGAATATATCTCATGTAACTGTTGACATCATAACACTTACTTATCGCGTCGTTACTTATGACATAATAATTGCGTGAACAAGCTTATATTTTAATTTAATTTGTTATTTACTAGAATCACCGCTATCGCAAAATTTATTTTTTTTTTTTAAATATATCAGTAGAATATCGACAAATTTTTACCCACGTTTGTAATGGAAACACAGCTACTGTTCACCGGTTGCCTACCAATATGGCGGCTCTCCGGGGTAACTTTCTTCCAGTCGGGTCTTGTGGGAACTATCTATAGAGACGCAGCCTGTGATAGCTACCTTCACCCTTCATCGCTGCCGCGCCTCTGAAGGCTCCTAAGAGTAGGAGAGGTGGGAGCCGTTGGAGATGTGCGAAGTGACCGAGGTGCTTCGGCTCAGGACGCCGTCGCTGCCGCCGGCGCCTCCAGGCCCGCCGCCGGACGCCGTCCTCCTCAGCGGCTGGGGGCTGTTCCTCAGGGCCATCAGGTTGGGGGTACCGCGAACCGCCAGCCCTCCGCCTCCGTATATCCCGCCTTGCGATGAGGAGGAGGAAGACGAGGAGGATGAAGGGCCGGAGATGGAGGGTGGAGCCGGTGGAGGAGGAGGAAGCATGGCCAGGGACTGGGAGGAGGAGCGAGAGGGGAGGTGATGGGAGAAGGGCAGGGGGTGTGGGTGGGCCAGGTCACCGCCGGAGCCTCTCACTCCGGCCCACTCCCGCTCCCTCTCCTTCTCCCGCTCTCTCTCCCGCTCCCGGTAGAGCTGCGGCGTGCTCTGGTGGTGGTAGTGCTGCGGCAGGTGGTGGCGCTGATGGTGGGAGGAAGACGAGGAGGAGGAGGAGGAAGAGGAGGCGGAGGAGCGGGACGAGTGGTGCATGTCCCTGCCGTCCCTCCCGTGCCCCAGAGCCATCCCCAAACCGTGGGAGGAAGAGGAGGACGACTCGCTCCTCCGGTCGCTGGCGCCGCTGCCGATGCCGCTGCTGCTGCTGCTGTTGTGGCTGCGGCGGGACAGCTGCTGCGACGACATGTTCTGCTGGTGCACGCCGTGGCTCCAGTGGCCGGCGGAGCGGGAGCCGGACGGCTGGGCGTTGGAGTAGCCCTGCTTGGCGTAGGCGTCGCCGGGCATGCCGGTCAGCGCCATGTTGCTGAAGCCCAGGCGGAGGCTCTCCGAGTCGAAGGCCTCGATCTCGCTGGCCTGCCGCTCCAACAGGGTGCGGATGCGTTCAGAGCGCTCGTTCTGCAGGGACAACATCTCCTCCTCGATCTGCGAAAACAAAAGCATGTTTTACATTCTGGGTTTTAGGGTCCTGTCAAACTGTGCAAAGAGGGCAGGTTTGCCATGTCTGACAGTTTAGAACCCAAATGCAAAGTAAAACTCGCCCAACTCCATAAAACCCATCCCCAATCTGCTAATGAAATTCATGTTGATGGCACCAGTTATATTCACAATTTTTTGTTTCATACGTCATCAACTGCCTTCGGACTTGTGACAATTTACAACATTTTTGTTAATCGTCTTTTATATTCTGACCAGAACCAGATCCAACTGGAACTGCAAAGGACTCCACTCTTTGAGTTTGAGTTTATTGTATTGATATGTCCTTTTAAATCATGATGTTTCTCTGGGTTTTCTGTTTTACAACTACGCAGAGGCATTTAATCAACGATTAATCATTGAGTCTAAGATAAGTGCAATGAAAAGCAGCCAAAAACTGAACAACCCACCCAAACCTGTTTTTTTCCAGCAAAACATGTTCAAAAGCAGCGCAACTGGGGGGAAACCGACCCAATCTGGCAACCCTTAAAGAGGGTGAAGGACTACACCTGATTGGAGAAAATTAATAATGTATGTCATTCAACTTTAAAATACATTTAAATGTATATATTATAAGCAGCTTGTTTACAACAGTGCCTTAGCTGCAATGTTAGGAAAAAAACCGAGGGCTAAATTTCTGTTTCAAAATTGGGAAATTTTCAAGAAAAGAACTCAAACATTTTGAAATTCATCTCAGAACTTTTCTAGAAAAAAATATAAATTTTTGAGTTTCAAAAGTCTAAGATTTACGACTTCTGAAACTCAGGAAATTTCCACGTTTTTTCTATAAAATTTCTTTGATTAATCTTAAAATTTCCGGGGAAGTTTCCTGGAAATTTACTCCTGCTATTTTTCTACCTATAATCGGCCTAATACTCGAGGATAAATAATATCCAGTTGTGTTTTAGATGCGCTCTACGGCGCATTACGTTCTGCGTTACGTTCTACGCGTAGAATGTAGCTACGAGTAATATAGAACGTGCGTTACGTTCTACAATGGGTTACGTTCCACCGTACGTTGTATTCTACAGCGCGCTACGTTGTACGGCACGTTGCGTCCTGCGCTACGGCGCGTTACATGTTCATAGGCTTTGCTAATGTTGGAGGCTGACCCTCTGCTCCAGCAGGGCGCGGCGGATGGACACCCTCTGCTCCAGGTCCTTCACCTCCCTCTCGTGCTGCGTGTCGGTGTGGATCTTGATCTTGCTCTGATAGGCGTTGAGAAGCTCCAGCTCCTGCTGCAGCTGCATCCGCAGTACCTTGTACTCCGCCTCCTGAGTCTCGTCCAACCGCAACTAACAGAGAAAAGACGGAGGAGGAAGTCGGGTTAAAAACGCAAAATTTATTCTGAAGAATAAAACAGAAAAACAAATGGAGGAAAAAAAGGGCAAAACTTTAAATTTGGTTAAGATTAAACTGCATAATTCAAAATTCCTGTCAGACTAGAAGATAAATACCCACAGTACTTTTTCCATCTTTACAGTCAAACCTGTTATATCTGCAAACAGCTATTTGAGCTTGTAACACAAACATATTAGAACATTTTTGCTTATGTAACTTAAAGGTATGGACTGGAAAATAAGACTGTAGAATGACGTCTTCTCTACTTGTATTTCAAATTTGATTTGAAAATATCTCAAAATTATTATTATTATTTTTTTTGTAGTTTTTAATGTCCAGACTTTATCCACATTTGGATTCTTCAAATGGATCAACGAGGATATTCTGTGTTGATGTATGAAAAGATAACATTTTTCTGTTAAATATTATCTGTAAAACTTATATTTGACTTTATTCTCTTATTATTTCAACTTTATTTTCGTACGACTGTTTTCTTTTAATTTTCTTATTACTTTATTCTTGCAATGAAAAAGTAGACTGGAGAAATTATCAGAATTCAAAGTCCTATTAAATAAAAGCTGTAAAACAAAATGGCCGCCCTTTTTCTGCTGACATCACTCTGAACTATGGAAACACAAAACGTTCATTGGTGGAAAAAAAAAATCCAGATTTTCCAAAAATTAAATCTTCAAAACCAAAAATTTGGTTCGGGTGTAGTGACACTGAGTTGAAGCAAGAGACAAACACAAAAAGACAAAATTAATGGTACGCCTCCGTTAATAACCGAAATAACTTTAAACTGACAAAAGTCAAAATAAATAATAATGCATTAAAATGAACCAATAATAATCAGATATTGTAATTGGTCAGAAAGTCTGGAACCTCTAAAATGTATCTGTTATCTAACCTAATAGACACAGGTTACGTCTTCTTGCAGCATTTCAATAAAAAATATGTTTTTGATCTCAGACATTATTCATATTTCTGCTCAGCTTGACAGGAGGCGCAAACAAGGGCAGCAGGGATTTGGCTTACTGAGCTTAAATGGCGCGCTGCCATATGAGGTAATTACAGTTTCCTCCCCCTCTTCAGCCCTCTCACAATAAATTATTCAGGAAAAAGCCCAAAGCTTTGTCTCTGCATGACGACGAAGGTGAAGGTGGGAGCGCTCCTGAACGATCCACGGTGGAGAAAATGTCAAATAAAATTAATTTCTGCTTTTTGCTGTTGAATTGTGATGGATTTAAATCAGATTAAAATGTTTAGATTACAATGTGGGGCATTTAATCCCAACTGATGCCCTAAACTGGAATTGGATGGGACCCATCTGTGCTACTTTAAACTGCCTTGAACAGGGCTGGCGCAAGGTCATATGGGGCCCTGGGCAGAACTTAATTTGGGGCCCATAAATACAGATTTAGTGGATGCAAATCATAATTGGCTGATTTTTTTCTTTAAAAAAAAAAAGAGAGAGAGAAAATCAAAGTCTTAGCAATAGATTAGATTGTTACTATGGTAATGCAACAAACAATGAAGATTATTTGTTTAACTTGTTCAAGGTAAACATGCAAAATCCTTTAAATCTAAAATAAAAATAACTTTAAACTATTTAAAATATTTTAATTGGTCTAAGTAAACAAATATAAGCATTTTAGATCTATGGTACGTGAGAAGCATTCGAGTCCCAAATGGAAGAATAATAAAAAAAAGTTAATGAATCCCCTTTAAGACAAACTGGCATTATAGCTGTGCTACATATGAAAAGTTATATGAAGTTTTAGTGAAACTCTGCTGCTAAATTTAAATATGAAGCTTGACTCCAGACCCCTGCTGCCTGAGATCCTTATGTTAAACCAGGCGTGTCAAAAACATTTTCATTTTGGGCCTGTTGAAACTCAGAAAACCTCGAAAAAGTTTTTAAAAAAATTGACTTTTGAAATTCTGAAATAAAAAAAACTAAAAAAAAAAAACTAAAAAAAAATCCTAGAAAACTTCTGAGATGAATCTCCAAATTTTCTCTAGAATATCTTCAAGCTGTTTCTAACAATTTTTCAATTTCTCAAGCTCAGAAATGTCCAAGATTTTTCAAGAAAATATTTGAAATCTCATAATTTCTGAGAGTTTTTGGTGGAAACTTGCGCCTAACTTGTGTCTTTCTGGCTTTGGCCCCTGGGCCGTGTTCTAAACCCAAAGAAGCGCCTCTGGTCGGGTTCTGGGTTCTGTGGGACAGGAAGCGACTCACAGCCTGAGTGGACAGCATGTCGTTGATGGAGTGGTCGTATTGCTCGGCCAGGATGGCCAGCTTCCGGGTCTGCTCGTCCTTCAGCCGCTTCAGAACCGCCTTGTGCTCCGACTTGGGCGTGTTCTCCAGCAGGTGGTTCCGCAGAGCCTTGTACTGCCGGGTCTGGATCTTACAGGTGTCCTGGAACTGGCGCTTTATCTGGAGCTCTTTGGACTGAAGGGGAGACGAGAGAAACCGGCTGAAAAAACCCAAAAAGCTCCGGAGGTTCAGAAAACGCAGGAATGAATAAACTTTACCTTTCAGATTAATAAAAGTGATTTGGAAAAGAAGATCCAGTCTGTAATGCAGAACCTGATCACTCCAGAACCTTTTACTTGATTTATGATATTAATACTAAGTGGGTTATTCATTAGCAACTTTATTATTAAGGTCATCACACTTCAAAAACACAAAATCTTACAGAGTATTTTTAGTTTAGTTTCAAGTGCAAATATCTTGGTGCACTTTAAATAAGACAAAACCAACTTTTCAGTAAGAAATAGGAGCTTATTTAATTCCTTAATATTGATGAAAAAGTGCTAGTTCCACTGTGCCGTTGCCTAGCAACTCCAGCCCGTTACCTAGCAACCCAGTTCTTTTTCCACTGGAGGATTATTTGATTAATAACATGGGAAAAATGTCTTATAAATTAAATAATCTGCCAGTGGAATTAGCACTTTTTAAAATCAAAATTAAGGAATTATTGACTTAAAATAAGAGCATATCTTGCTGAAAAGTTACTTATAAGTTAACATTTTTAAATTTCAAGTGCGCTAAGATATTTGGATTACAAACCAGGCAAATACTTTGTAAACTTTTGTGTTTTTACAGTGCTTTAAAAAGTTTCAGGAGGCAGTTTTACATCCAAACTCAGTATAAATTTTTTTACATATATATTTTAGATTTAAAAGTTTCTGACTTTTTCAGTTATTTTTTCAGAGTATTGTTTTTCCACATATAGGCTACAGACAAAAACAGTGTTTCCATCCACAACTGCTTTGTTCTGTCAAATGCTTTTTTTTTTGGTCAGCAATCAAATTTTAATAGCGAAAATCAACCTGGATAGATACAAAACAGAGTTTATAAATGATTATTAAAGAGTAAAAATGATCCAAACCTACCCAAAGTAATCACTTCCCCTCCTTAAATCATGAATTTAAATTTCTGAGTTTTTCTGATTATTTTCTGACTTGTTCACTCCAGAAAACACTTAATATGAACCTGTACTGTAACACGAAGTAGGCTACAAATCAGTCTGCAGAGGTGGATTATAGCTAGTTACATTTAGTTGAGTAACTTTTTGGATGAAAAATATATGAGTAGTTTTACTGCACAGCATCTTTTTACTGGAGTAAAAGGTCTGGCTCCTTTTCTCACATTTATGTTCGAGTGAGAACTCTTGTTTGTAGACAAGCTTTGTTCTAAAATAAGACTCAGAATATTGGCACTGGAATAATCTTACCTTATTATATAAATTACCTGCAGTAAGTTTTGGTTTGATAAGTTTTATTTTCTTTTTGCCTGAATTTATAATTCTGTAATCACAGGGCCGGTCCAAAGTCATGTGGGGCCTTAAGCAGAACTTGATTTGGGGCCCCGACTCTTCTTCAGACCCCAACAGGATTTACTTTTTATCATTTGCAGAGAAGTGTTATAAAGCTCAAACACAAAGAAAAGGTTTGCCATGTGACACTGGACTGTAACCATGGCAACAAGAATCACACCATGAAGAAAATTGTTCACATTTTTACAGATTAAACTTTCCAATCTCACTTCATTGATGCGGAAACCATCAAATTAATCTGAACCGTCTTGTTCTCTATAAATGAATTTTTAGACCTGTTTTAATCCAAGCATTTATAGGAGCATAAGTGAACTGATTGCTGCCTTTACTCATTACTGCAGGGGGTTGATGTGCAAAACAAGTCCAAAAAAGTTATTAAATTATAGCATGTCAAAAAAAAGCAAAAGCAGCAAAACTATCATTTTAAATATGGAATTCTGGTGACTTTTGACATTCATTTTACAATGTTTACTTTCTTATTTTGCACATCAACAACTTGTCGTAATGTGAGTTGATGGGCTGCCGTACCTCTGCAGGTGTGCGACTAGCCACCTGTCTGTGGTCTCAGTCAGTCCCTCAAAAACCAAAACTGCTCTGCTGAATATAGAAAGCTGGTAATCTGATGGGTAAATGAACCAAAACACCAAACATTATGATTAGCTTTGTAGAAAATCTTTAAATAATTGTTTTAAATAATGGTTTTATAGTAAGACCCACCTCTGATTGTCTATATTTTAACTTAAATTTGTATCTTATGGAAACTTGGAAAACGTTACCATTTCCTGTTTTCCTGTTCTGATTCAGATTTGGCAAACACAAAACATCATCAACATGTTTGGTTTGTTCAGTTTTAATACGTTTCTTTTAGCTGGAGGTAATATTACCATTTCCGAGGAGCCTAGTCAAAGTTCAGGCTTGGAGCTCAAAGTTACCAAAAACAAAAACAAAAAATTAAAAAGCTATTCAGTAATTAAAATACAAGCTCGACAGCTGGAATGCCAATAAATGTAACTCCCCTGATAATTGCAAAGTATTTTTAACGGAGCATTGGGGCCATGCTGAAAAATAAAAATATTTATTTTTTAAAAGGTTTTGTTGGCTCTAGTGGCCTTTATTTGAAGGTAGTTTGACGGGAAGGAGGGTTATGAGGGAGGGGGAAGACATGTCAGCAGGCTGGGAATTGAGCCTGTGACCACTGGCATGAGGACTAAGCCCTCAATGCCTGGGTTGGGCTTTGCCCCTGCACCACCACAGAACCCCACTGAAAAACAAAAATATTACTAGAATAAAGTCATTATATTAGGAGAATAAGATCAGCATTATTGGAAAGTCTTTACACCTTTCACATCTTTTCAGAGATTTCTGCCACATTTCTGGAAGTCATAGTAACCAGTATTATGTAAAAATGTATTTGTTGAACTTTGGTTTCTAGAATCATAACTGTCTGAATGTCTGACGCCGTTTGGCTTCATATTATACAATATCACCAACATACCTGAATGGATTTCACCAACAGTATTTTCCTTAACACTCATTAACTTTTCGGAAAAAAAAAATAAATACGAATGGCACTAAAAAGTGTTACTTTTACTTGAGTACAACTTTGCTGTATTTCTCAGCTCTTGTTGCTTAATTAAATGGAAAAAACACCAGAAATGCACCAAACTTACAGTTTATGTTGAAGTGAGACCTCCTGTTTGTAGACAAGCTTTGTTCTGTTATTTTTAATCTGCTGAATTTGGAAAATAGAAGAACAATGCAACGCATTTATCGGTTTAGAAGTGTCTTTAAACAATAACATCGAAGCATAATTTTAATTTCTGCATTAACTTTTTATTTGGTTGAAGTAAAATATTCTAATGATAAACGTCAGAAAAAAGCTGAAAATTATAATAAATAAAGGCTTTAAAATATTTTATTTAGTGAACTGAGTTACTGAAATAAAGGAACTTTTCAATAATAAAATATTCTAATTTATACACATATAACTTTTTAATTTTTTCAAAATAATTTAAGATCAAACAATTCTTGAGTTGCAATTTTGCAAAATACTTTAAATATTTTGTTGAAAAGTTTTTCTTCACCAAAAAAATTAATATTTAGAAATATATTTATGCTAATATATACCACAAATTAAAGCTGTAAAACATTTTTTTTCATATAAATATACTGTGCAAATCTAAATATATTCATATGTGAATTTTAAGAGACGTCATCGATATTAACTTTGGCGAATTATTGATCGTTTTGGTGACAAATGGACAGAAAACGTGTGATGATGCAGGAGGAAGTGGAAGAGGATTCTGGGTAATAAAAACAAAAAAAGGAGAATAGAAAACAAATGAGGTGACAAAGACGAAAGGGAAAAAAAATCATAAAAACAGACAAAGACAATGATTTCAAAACAAAAGAATTTATTTCTGTGCAAATAAAAATCTAAGTATAACAAATAAAATGTTCTTTAGAGCACACAGCCGTACAGAACGCAGCAGTACTCTTAAATACTGCATAAATTAAAACAAACAAGGTGATAAAACTGGGAAAAACACAATGCAACATGTAAACAGAAAAACAGGTGAAACTGAGCGAGTTACAATCCAACAAAATGATAAAACTCGACTTTTTCACATCTAAAGTTTTTATTTTATAATCCTCCACGTAAATAAACGGCTTAAATGTTTTTCCTTCATTTTGATCCCTAAAAATATAAAACTTCCTGTTTTTACTGGAGCACTTTGGTGTTTCTGTTAGAAGATAGAAAGGTTTTTACAGTTTTTAAGCAAAATGTGTAAAAAAAAAAAATAAATAAAAAAAAAATAATCCAACATATTTTTTTTGGTTTTTGCTTCTTAAAACAGTTTTGGTCGGTCGCTGAATATCTTTGGTTCCTGATACCAATAAAATAAAATAAAAGTCACTTGAGGTGAAGAGCAGCTGCACTGTTTTTGGAAAATTTAAAGACTTTAATTGAAAAAAATTATTTTGTTCCTTTATTCTGGATATTTTTGGTCGTTGAGTTGCTCCGTTTTTCACATTCATGTTTCATCAATCTTGCCCTGCATTTTGCAAAAGATTTTCAACTAAATATGGCTTCAATAAAGTTCTATGTCATGCTGATATATTAAATATAATTTTATTATATTATGCTTTAAGTATTACTTGAGAGATATCTTTGTTTCCTACTCTACTTCGTCTCTTCAAAACAGACTAAGACTTGTGCAAACAGCTGAAAGGAGGCACTTTTCTTCTTAAAAAGGGAAATGTTTACACGGTAAATCATATCAAGACTATTGCATTGAGCGCAATAAGGTAGCAAAACTAAATGCGACTGAAATTAGCCGACTGAAAGACGGCTGATTTCAGCAGCTTTACGTACGAAATGGTTTGAAAAACTGAAACCAGAATTACTAGAAAAATCAACAGCCTTAAACGATTCAACATTCTGGTTTTTAACAGACCGTTTTATTGGCACTACTGGTTTATTTTCATGACTTTAAATGAGCCTCTTATTGCTGCAGAGAGAAATCCAACCTTTAATTTAAACACATTTATTTGGGATTCCAATGGTAAAAAAAATAATTTTTACAAAAATCACAGAAAACAAAATTATAAATCGTGTTTTTAATTGTGGTAGTAATTACTCCCTGATTTTAGAATAACTGTAATCTTGCTTCAAAATGGGAAAAATAAGAGAAAATAGAAAAATAAGGCACAAGTGTGTTTGTCTTCATAATTAAAAAAGTAGCTACTTTCCCCAACTCGTCCATTTCTACATATAAAGCATATTTGGAAGTACGGTAGAGGATCTGTGATGCTGTGGGATCGTTTCTCTAGTATCCTCTAAAACAAACAAACAAAAAATAAATCATCAAATAAGTTTTTGACTATTTTACCAATTCCTAAAAATAGAAACTTTAATTCAACAATGAAATTCTCAGCCGCTTTTCAAAATGGGAAAGACAAGAAAACATGCAATTCCAGTAAAGGGCAGTTTGTGTTGGTCCTAATAAAACAGGAAGTAGCTTGTAGAAAACGGCCATATTTAGGAGTGATATGTAGGAAGGCATGGAGGAGGACCAGTGATGCTTTGGGACTGTTTCTGTTTTCCCCACACACACAAAAAAAAACCTAATTAAAATTCAAATTAAAAGGTTGGATTTCTCTGTTTCTTTCCATCAATAAAAGACGGATTTGATTGGAAGCGACGGTAAATATGGCCGCCTCTGCCGTTTATTGCACTTCGATTACCGCCGACCGCTTGCTAGTGTTGAGGGCGACGTTAGTGAAACCCTTCTGAAATCATAAAACCTTTCTTAAATTTAAATTATTTTTCACAGCTTTTTAATTTTTTTTCTTTTTTAGCATAAAGGAGTTTCATTCACGGAGCGTCGTTAACACTGAAGTATTTGTTCTCGGCTCACATTCAAACGAGACGACTATAAAGAAAAACAAAATGAAAAAAGATTAAAAAATAAAAACAAAACGGTCTTAAAATAACCATAAAAAGATTCTTCTTAGAAATTAAGAACAAAGTAATAAAACTGATGGAGCTTTAAGGAACTTTTACAAAAAGCACAATGAGAAATGGGGATAATCTCTGGATTAGCTGGGGATACACTGCAAAAACACAACAATTATAAGGTCTTTTCAGTATTTTGGTCTAGTTTCCAGTGCTAATATCTTAGAACATTTGAAATGAGACAAAAATCACCTAAAAGTAACTTTTCATCAACATTATTCACAGATTTTAAGCCAAAATGGCGGATCATTTCACGTAAAATTAATTATTAACTAAACCCAGCTCCTAATTCCTGCTGAAAAGTTATTTTTGAAGTGTACTAAGATATTTGCACTAGAAACTAAACCAATGATCCTTGTTAAGTTGTTGTGTTTTTGCAGGAACCAGAACCGGGTCATTTCCTGTTATCTCCACGGTCGGAGTTTCCCTCTCTCAAACCTGCCGGACGCGGTTCGCCTCAAGCCGCACTCCCATCTCGTTTCCTCGCGATACATCCTCATCCTCTCCTCCCTCATCTTCCTCCTCCTCCTCTCCCTCTGCCTCCTCTCCCGGACCTCCCGCGGCAGTAACCGTGGCAACCGGCTGGGCAACTCCTTCCTCAGGAGACCCAGGTTTCGGAGTTTGACCCGGACGCGCGACGGGAGGTTCGCAACGACCTGCCTGGCGAGTTTCAGGATCACAGTGTTGGCAAAGTCCGCGAGGACCCCCAGTGGCCGTCTCCCGAATCGCCCGACCCAAAGCAGCAGCTTCGCCAGACGCGAGTTGCCGTGGCAACGGCGTCGAGCGTGATGCTCGGAGGGTAAGCTCTTCAAAGGGACGGGGATCCGCGACTGGCGGACGCCCCAGTTGCGCCCGGCTTTGGGGAACATTTCATAAAGGTTCCGCTCCGCCACGCCGCCCAGAACCGACTGCAGCATGGCGAAAAGGGGGCGGGGCAAGCGGAACAGCACGCGCATGCACAGGCGGTTGAGCTTCCGCGGCGCCCTCTGGAGGAAGCTCCGCGCCGGCCGAACGGCGAGCGCGAGGAGCAGAAAGAGAGAAAGGAAGATGGCGGGGGAGCTGAGGAAGGAGGCGGAGACCAGGATGAAGGGGATGTAGTAGAGCCCCAGGCTGACGGCGAGCGCCAGGCTGAAGACGCCGCCACCCCACAGGCTGAGCCAGAGGAAGGAGGACAGGGAGAGCGCGCAGCAGGAGCGCAGCAGCAGGTAGGAGAAGAAGAGCGCCAGGAAGGCGAGCTCGGCTGACAGCACAACGGACGCCAGCGAGGGCAGCGGCGGCGAGCGGCGCAGCGACAGCAGGAAGACGGAGAGCAGCAGCAGCGTGAGGTTGGACGGCTGCGCGGCGGCGGAGAGCGAGAGCAGCAGGCAGACGGCGTGGGAGAACAGGGAGGGCAGGGAGGACTGCGGAGCGGGAGGCGGGGCCGCGGCGCCGACCGTGTCCAGCTCCTCCGGCGCGTCAGGGAAGTAGAACTCTGACAGGTCGTCCAGCTCGGAGGGACATCCGTCGGCCACGCCACGGCCCTCCTCTTCCTCCTCCTCTTCATCAGACTCAACGTGACACACCTTGCTTTGTTCGCCCTCATAAGCCCACTGCACCCCCTCTACCTCTCTCTCTTCACTTCCTTTCCCTTCCTCTCTAAACACCTCGTCGTCTCGGAGCTCCGCAGCTCCGTCCGGCTCGTCCTCACACTCCTCCACGTCGTCGGGCTCTAAGCCCCGCCCCCCCGGCGCCTCTTCGCCGTCCCGGCCCTCACTCACTTTGAGGCTTTTGGGCTGCTGGCGGACCTCCATGGCGTGTTTCTGCCGCAGCTCCTGCTCGCGCCGCTTGTTGTACTCCATCTGGTTGGTGAGCTCGGTCTGGTGCTGCGTGCGGATCAGGTCGGCGCGCGTCCGCTGCACCACGCCCAGCTGCCGGAACTCCAGCTCCTGCGTCGACTCGTGGTGCCGCAGCAGCATGGCGCACTCCAGGTCCTTCAGGGTCTGCTTCTTGTTCAGCTCCTGCAGACAGACAGGAAGAGGAGCAAACCTGGTGAGTCAAGGGTCAACGTTTGGAAAATCAAGATGGTTTTTCACCAATACTTGGGTTTCCATGGGTTTTACAGCTTCTGTTTATGTGGACTTCAGGTCAACATCACAACCGAATCGTTGGGCTAAACGACAATATTATTACAACAGCTGAACGACAATGAAGTGGTAATAATATTAGAACAAAGTTCAAATATTACAAATATTGTGAGACTAAAGCCATAACATTACAAAAAAATTAAATACTAGAGTAAAGGAATATTATGAGAAAACAGCTGTACAAAAGTAAAGTTGTAATATTACAGGAATAAAGTTCAAATATTACAAGTTAGGGTTATAATAGTATGAGAATAAAGACATAAAATTACCAAAACATTTAAAAAAAATTTAAATATGAGAATAAAATAATAATATAACAAGAAAGCAGTCATAAGACAATAAAGTTGAAATACGACAAATCATAATATTACAAGAATCGTAATTTTAAGAGAATAAAGTCACGCAAACATTTAAAAAATCTAAATTTCTGTCTTTGTAAAAACTGTTGATATGAAGTACGGCTGAAACAGCAGTGAGGTAGAAGAAATACTGCCATCTGTAGGTGGGAGTCGGTATTACTTAAACACAATCATTTTAACTATTTTGTGGAAAATATGCAATAAACTCGTAATTTTAAATTGAGAGTTTATATGTTGATTTAAAAAAATCTTTTTTAGCATTCACGTGCCAACCGATCTGAATCTGATCATTATTTACCATCTGCAGTGATGGTACCCATTCATTGGATTTATGTAAAAGTGGGCTCCCGGTCAGGGGTGATACCTCTCTGAGCAGATCCTGCTCCAGGTTGTGGCGACCGAGCACCATCTTCCTCTTGTACTGGCGGCTCTGCAGCTCATAATACTGCCGCTGCCTCCGCAGCAGGCCGGCTTCTTCCTCCGCCTGCAGCTGCTGCATGCACTCTTTCTGGTGCACCAGCCACTCCTGCTTCTCTCGCTTCGGCGTCGACTGGTTCTCGTTCAGTTCCTACAGAGAAATTACAAAACGAATAGAGGGGGAAGTAGGTCAGCTACGCCAGCCTGACTTTGACAACCTTATTGAATTTGGTTGAGTTAAAAACAATAAGGTGACCCACACAGCAACTCTCTGACAGGTCATCGGTAGCGCAGATGTTTAAGTTAGCTAACCAACCACAGCTAAAGTTCAGACGATCACTTATTAATAATCGCAAAATGAACACTAAACCTGAAGATGTAAAACTGAAACGGACTGAATATTCTGTTCCTTTGTGAGGGAAATGTTTTTGTTTTTTAGTCCTGATACATTTGAACACAGTCTCTGCTCTGTCAGCTAGTGGGGCTGTCGCCGGTCGGTTGCTATGACAACGGGTCTGTGTCCAGTGTAAAATGGACACAGTCGCCATAATGAAAAACAAAAAGGAAAAAATTATGTGATGAGCGGTTTTGAGTTCTTCATCGGTTTTTCTGCGTCATTTTTGGCGCACTGCAGTTTCTGACAGATGAATAAACGACTAAAACTGGAATAAATGTGTCGTTCATTTTTTAACAGTCATAAAATAGGATAAAATATGTATTTAACAAAGCATGTCTCATACTGTACATGGCAAGTCAACGAATCGTTTTCTTCATGAAGCTACCAGATAAGTGGAAAACGTTCTCAGAAAGTGACCGTCTGGTTTGGTTTTGCTCGTGTCGAAGCGTCTTCGACTCGGCTTGTTACCATAACACACTTTGCTGGACAATAATTTTTGCTTTTAACAGTAATATTGTTGTTTTGAGACGGTTTATAGGTATTATAATGGTAATGCAATAATAATCCAAGAACACATTCTCAAGGATCAATAAACTTGAAATTCTAATGAACATTTAACACTGGAAGACATTTTAAATGTCTAAAACAAATAAACAGAAGCAACAAATAAAATGAATTTTGAAGTTCCTCTACACAAAATTATCCTTCAAATAAAGTGGCTAGTTGAGACCAAAACACCAAACGAAGACTTTTGACATTTGGTTTTTGAAGGGAAGATAGAAAGATGATAAATTTTGCAAACGGACTGAGTGGTTACTGCGACAGGCTAACCTCTTTCAGCTGCTCCTTGCGCTGTCGGTACTGTCGCTTCTGGGAATCCAGCAGGCCGGTCAGCTCCTTCTTCTGCTGACCCAGAATGTGCTGCTGGAACTTCTTCTCCTCCGTCAGGACCGCTTTTGTCTAAACAAACCAGAGCGTCTCCATCAGAGGCACTGCAGCGGTTTGTGTCGCGTCACTCGGCTGCTCTAAGCTCACCTCCTTCTCCAGGACACCCTGGTGCTTCTTGGACAGTTTTTCCAGCTCCATGGAGAAATTGTTCCTCTGGTTCTCCAGCTCCTTATCCAGCCTCAGTTGGTGCTCGTCCATCTCTGACTTCAGCTTGTTTTCCAGACCCATCAGCTGCTTCTGATGCTGCCGCCGCATCCGTTTATACCTGCGATGAGACGCAGCGCATCAAAATCACTCGGCAGGAAGAAATTCAGCTTTTTCTTTTCCTCCCACTCTGATGTAATTAAAGTCTTAATGGGGTTTCTGGAGGTTTCACCAACACAAATTTGAGTCTTTCAGACTTTTAAAATTACATTATGAATGCAATTTAAGACCTATATCTCCAAAGAAATGTATGAACTTCATCAAACCAACTGACGATGGAAAAATCATAGCTTGTTAGCTAGCTAGGGAGTGTTAGCTGTGAGTCACAGAACCAAAGGAAGATGTAACTCAAACTTTGACTGAAAAATCCCACGAGGAAAAAATACGTAGAAAATATGAGATGAGTTCTGCCATGACGAAATTTAAAAAGTTTGATGAATGTATTTAAGGCCAACTTACTTTTTTAAAACTGGATTTAAGACATTTTAAGGCCTTGATTTTATATACACAAATTTTATACTTTTAGCAAGGCCATATTAGCAGCTAGTTAGCAGTAGCTGCAACCACTTCAGTTCTTAAATTAATAATTTTTTAAGGCCTTAATTTTACATGTATAAATTTAAGTTTTTTTTTAAGGCCTTGATTTAAGTGAGTGAATTTAAGACTTTTTAAGGATGTGCAGACATCCCATCTAAAGTATTCAGCCTTCCCAAAACAATAAAACAGGACATGTAAAGCGTTTCATGGTCTCACCCAGACATCTGCTCCCTAAGAGCCGAGCCCTGCTCGTGTTCCTGGATCTGACGGGTCACCAGCGAGGCGGTTCTGATGGTGGCAAAGTGGTCTCGCCGTCGACGTCTGCCACCGCCTCCCCCGCCGCCTCCTCCGCCGCCGCCGCCAGACGAAGCTTCTCGTTGAGAGTCGACCTCTGGCTGATAGGGATCGTCGTAGATGTTGTCGTGGCTCTACAAAACGGAGACGGAAAAAGTTTTTAAACTATTTTATTCAGCCTCTAGGATTAAAAATAAAACATCTTGGCTTTTCTGCTGTTAGCAGGTAAAGTTTGTGTCGTGTAATGTTTCTGAATCGGCCATAAAAGTCCGAATGGACGTCGATTTTCTGTTGAACTCAAAATTATTTACACATTTTTTTGTGGAGCATTCTAAAATATTTGAATAAAAATGCAGCTGGGATGAAGATGAAACACTACTGGCAGCCAATCCAGAAGCGTAATTAATTTTTCTTGGTGCTGATTGGCTGAACCACTGAAATAATCTAAAGTTATGGATGTTAGCTACTGCGCTAGTGCTAAGGCAGTTCCGACTTTTCATATAAATGTATATTAAGGTAAATTTGTCATTTGAACTGTTAAAGTAGTCAGTTCTAAGTATTTTTACAGATTATGAAAATGTTAATGGTTTTCAGCTATTTGCTCCCTAATTCTGTCAATACTCGGAAATTTATATTGAATTTAAAGACCCACATTAAAAAGATGAATTCTTACTTATATTATTTTAAACTTTAATAAATACAGACAAGATGCCAAATGATCCTGCTTACTGACTTTTACTGTTTTTTTTTTTGCTTTTGCTGTCATATCTACCCAACCACCCAGATTAAGTAATGTAAACCCAATGTGCGAATTTAAATACATTTCTTCATATACGAGCCTCCTTGATGTCCAAACTGGGTCAGTCTTCTCCAGCTCAGAGTGCCTTAAATCATTGTGTTTTTTGCCAAATAATTTATTTTGTTGCTGCTTCATTTTGCATATTTGCAGCATAATAACTCTACTGTGAAGGTAGAAACAACATTTCCTCCCTTGCATGTAGAAGTGTAACTTTGTGTTGCTATTACTTCACATTTCCTGTAGGGGGTGCAGTTTCTTAAAAGTCAAAATTATCCAAAACTGTTTGGTTTTAATTTTTAACAGACAATAAATGTACAAAAAAATCCTAAATATTATATTATGACTAAAGGATGCTGCACCAATTACTGGTTAAAAACATTGATCATAAAATGATGCTGTACTGAAGGTAGTGTTTTTGGGCTTTGTGGTCTTGTTTAGTGATTTATATTCTTAAATAAAGAGCGGCGTGTCTGACCAGAGGTTTGTGCAGGACTGAGCTGTTGGAGGTGACGGTGTGCTCGCCCTCCTGCATCATGGCCATCTCGCCGCTGTCGTCCGAGCCGTCGGCCAGGCTGTTGACGGAGCTGCTCTGGGAGCTGGCGCTGATCGACATGGACGGCAGGGAGTGGGAGCTCTCCATGCTGTTCACGGTGCCGGTGCGCAGCATGTACCCTTCCACATCCTGGAGGAAGCAAAGGGAAACGCTGGATTCAAACATTCGAGCTGCAGGGATGAAGGTAATAAAGATCCCAAACGGATGAAGGCATGAACGAACGCAGCCTGCCTTCTCGGCCTCACCTCTTCCTCATCCCCTCCTTCCGGTGCCGGACCGTTGTGAGCCTCGTGAAACAGGATTTTCTTCATCTTGCGGTACTGCAGGTTGTCGAGCTCGCGGACGGCGTCCTTGGTTCGTGCGATCAGATCCATCACCACCGTCATGGGACGCTCCCTGCATAGGAAATGGTGCTGGGCGGCGGGACAGAGACGGGATGAGACAACAGCTTTACGTTTCCAACAGGAGAATCCACAGTTTATGAGTGAATCTGGAAAACTTAGAGATTTTACAGTTTATGATTCAGAGCTCAGCGACAAAATCATGTAGGAATAATTAAGTTAAATTACTCTTTAGGACAAAGTTTGACTCCTGGGCTTGTTTTATTGGCCCAAAATATAAATTACATATATTTTGTGATATAAAAATGCAAGTACACCCACTTGGTTTTTTATTAATTTTATGAATTCATAAAAATATGAATTTAGGGCTGCAACTATTTTAGTAATTGATTATTTTTTAACAAATAATCGGTTAAAAATTGCATATTTTTTATTTAACCACTTTCCTTTCTTTTATTCAATATTAGAAAAACAGTAAATATGTAAACAATTCGGTTCCTTTTTTAAATAAGAAAAGAAACATTTTATCATCTAAAATGCAATAACCTAGCTTTCCATTTACTGAATCTGAAACAAGATAAAACGTATTCACAAAGGTTTATGCCTTAAATGCAAAATGTTTACATTTTGTACAGTTTTGGCTTAATGGCTGTAAATAAGTTCTTTTTGTCATCAAATGGCCTTTTTTTGTTTCAGCTAACGATTAATCAATTTCTAAATTATTTGACAATTATTTTAACAATTGATTAATCACGATTAATCGTTTCGGCCCTAGATGTATTAAAATAAAATGTCCTACAATTGAAGGCATTTTATCTTCTAATTTCTCGGTTTGAAAACCAATCTGAAGACTCTGCTGCCTCCAACCTCTTTCCTCCGACTGTCCGTACCTTCAGCAGCACATCAGAGGTAGGTCTGTCCTGGGCCAGCTTTTGCAAACAGGAGTCCACAAAATTGCGGAAATAATCCGACCTGGAACAGAAAACAAATAAAAATCATGATTTAGTAGCAGTTCAAAAAGGTTTAAAGATGCTGCTGAGTATCAGGTTTACTTTCCACTGAAGAACACGGGTAACTTCTACATCCAGTCTCTCTCTGACGGATTTGCCAAGTCAGGAAATTATTATGTTATTAATTATCATAGCAGGATGCAAAACCTAGATTTACAATTCATCCTGAAAACACAAAAACTCTGTAGGGAAACCCAAATGTTACTGTTTTAACTACTGTTTTCCCATCATCGCTGATTGCTGTAATTCACTTCACTTCTTTTAGGGAATGGTTTTCAATTTCTCACTTCCTGAGGTACAAGGCATCTTTGCTCAATTTTTACCCAGAGCCAGCGAACAAGACAGCGATGATCCCGGTTTGGTTTCAGCTAATCGGATCCAAGTCCAGTTCTGGATTAATTTTAATGTTCTTGGTTTCAATAAGACGAAGATCAATAATATTAAGAGGCTCAGTAATTGTTCTTTGTACGATTCGAGGCTGGATGCAGGTTATGTAGAGGAGTTGAAGCTCCCAAACTGTGGAACGCTTCAACAATGCACATTAAAATTTAGCTTTAAAAAATTTAAAATCCGAGGCTTCAGATTCAGAGTGACCATTCAATTTATTTTACTCGCTCTTTGATTTATCGTATTTTCCAGCCCCCATAGTTTGGCTGATTTCCTCTTGATGAAATTTTTTGACTGATGTGACAAAGTCCAGAATATACGGTAATTCTTGCTGCCTATTCTGTTACTAATTTATGCGTGAGTTTCTCTGAACAGCACTTATTGTTCTTAACCTGCTCTGTAGATAGAGCTCTAAAACCTAATAAAGTTATCCCATCTTTTTCCAATAATCGTGACATAAAGGATGAAAAGGGCTTAAGAGTTTTCTCTAAATTAAACATAACAACCTATAAGAATCTCCAACAGTTTCCTCTAAACAGTAGAGGCCCATGAGAAAACAATGAATCAGGTGGAAAAAACATGGAAGCAAAGGCTTAATTATCTCAGGGGAGCAAAGATATTCTAACCACATTTTACGTTTTTTATTCATCTAAAACTTTGCAAACGGTGTTGAGGTTTATGGATGCGAAAGCTTTTTCTCACCAGTGATTCGACTGCAACACGGGGCTCTCGTTCTGGGCGATGTGGTATAAGGCACTCATAGCATTCATGTTGAACAGCGGCGGCTTCCTCTCCGCTGCGAAGCGACAAGAAAGAGGAAATGGTTTCAGCTTGGTGAACTTCTGTCCTTAACGCGCTAATGGGAGTTTTCCTCTTACCCAGCTCTATGCAGGTAATGCCAAGTGACCACACATCCACCTTCCCGTCGTACTGTCCCTCGTCCATGGCGAGGATCACCTCAGGCGCCATCCTGCACAGAGAAAACAACATTTCCATCCTTTTCTGTTTCCATTTGGTCGTGGAGCAACGGAGCTGCACCTGCAGGCAAATCCGTTTCCAGAGTCTGAACAACATCAACTGACGACAATCAAACTCAAAAATATTTTATTAAATTCAGAGGGAAATGAAATGTTGCAACTTATATCCTACAATTTTCTTCAGAGAGTCGTAGATGGTGATAAACAGAGGCAGGAAGAATCTCCTCTAGCAGTCAGTGTTACAGCGGCTCTGACTGTCATATAAGAGTCTCAGGAAGAGGAAACTAAGGATTGTAAATGTTCTTGATTTAATGAAGCAGACGTCTAGAGCAGGGCTGAAACGATTAATGAGATTCACTACGACTAATCGATTTCTCAAATAATTATAAACTAACTTAATAATATATTAACCATTAACTGATAATCATTAAATGATCGAGCAGTTCCTAAAGGAGCGGTGTGTTGTTTCATTTTAGACATTAAATATTTATTTTGTTGTTTAAAAGAGGAATTTCTTTGTTTACTTGCCTTTCCCTCCAGGATGTTGCTGTGTTTTATTTGATTTCACAACATTTTTTTCAAAAGTTTGTTAAGCTTTATTTTTGCCACAGCATGTTGGCAAAAAGTTGGAATTTCTGCTGATAACCTTCCCCCCAAAAAAGAGACATGATTCTAACAGTTAGTATTTAAAGTACAAATAACATTTTCCAGTTCCTTCTTAAAAGAACACATTGCAAAAACACAAAATCTAGTTTCTAGTGTAAATATCTTAGTACATATGAAATAAGACAAAACTAACTCAAAGGTAACGTATTAGCAAGATGTACAAGCTTATTAGTGTCAAGGAATGGTGTGTAGTTGCATTTCAGACATTGAATGTTTATTTTGTTATTTAAAAGAGAACTTGATTTGTTTATTTGCATTTTTAATCAATTTCTAATATTGCATAAAAAAAGTTTAAATAAAAACATGCAGAATGTGACCATTTTTATTTGATTAATCGATTAATCATCAGGATAATGAGCAAATTGAATAATCAAAATTAATTGTCATTTGCAGCCTTACTAGCTTTTTGCACTGGTGCAAGTTTCCGACTGCAGGTTAGACTCAGTTTATCCCTGATACCAACCAAAAGTATGTAAACTTCTGAATTCAAAGAAAGTTGTTTAAAACATTTTCTTGCCACATTTTCTGGCATTTGGCGAACTGAAATAACTTTGGTAACTTTAACTGATGTAAAACAAGAGAAGTTTGCGTCTTTTTATTCTGTATACATAAACAGAATTAGTTGGTTATTTCAATGATTGATTAATCACGACTAATCGTTTCAATCCTAGTGCGTATGAAACATTTAATAAATGCGCCGTGGTTGTTTTACCAGTAAGGTGTTCCCACGAAGGAGTTGGCCGGAGCAACAATAGAAGCAGAGCCGAAGTCTCCCAGTTTGACCTGACCCGGTTCTGTTAGCAAGATGTTTCCTGCTTTCACGTCCCTGACAGGCAGAAAGCATCAGATGGAAGAAAAACAGAAACACAGAGGAAGAGATGAGATGTCGCTGCAGCATAAACAGTGTTGCATAAGCTTTGTTATCAGAACTGCTTTGCCTCTCGTCAGAAGCGTGGGCGCAGAGAGCGGGGCGGCTGAAGAGAAGCGAGGTTCACCTGTGAATCATGTTGTGAGAGTGAAGGTAGACCAGTCCCTGCAAAGCACCGTGGGTAATGGCAGCTATTTCCACCTCTTGGAGGGGTTTCTTGTGGACTGTGGAGAGAATTTTTACATTTGCATAAACGACGGACTGAAAACGCAGCGAAATCTCGATAAATGTTTTGTTCCTTTGTACCTTCTAGCAGGTCGGAGGCTGAACCCAAACAGTACTCCATCACCAGCTGGAAAAGAGCAAACAGGAAGAGCACTGTTGTTTGGACACGTCCAACCACACAGTGGCCATTTTGTTTTGCTCCAGCGCTGAAGTAAAGCTGCAGAAATCTAGCTACTTATCAATGTTTTATTGCTTTTTAACCTCATTAGCTTTTCCAAATATGCCGAAGGTTTTCAGCGAATCGTCTCTGGGAATAAAAGTTTTATTAAGCCCAGAAGGAACCAGGAGCTAAACCTGAAATCTAATCTCACTTCCTGCCGTTTCAGGAAGTTGTGGAGCCGAGACGCTGCGATGACTACGACATGCAAACAGCAGCAGAAGTGCAACAATGAAGTGACATTACTGAAATAAATACTGGAGGTTTAGAGTTCCTGCTTTTTTAGTCAGAGAACATTTGCAAATTTTAGAGTGATTTAATATCAGATGGTGAGAAAAGTTTTTTTTTTTTTAAATTCAGTGTTTGTAAATGTGTTGCATTTGCTGGAGCTGCAGGTGCAGCGCAGCCTCACCCAGGCGGTGTGCTCCCTCAGGTAGCAGCCTCGGTACTCCACCGTGTTCGGGTGGCGCAGCTTCTGGAGGAACTTCACTTCCTTGATGATGTCCTGCCATTTCTGGAGCAGAAACAGAACCAGCTGACTCATCCACGGGTCGAACGGTAAAACTCAAACACTTTTCAGGCATTTTCAGTACCACACTTTGAGACAGAAACAATGCAAATAAACTAAAAAAAAAAGAAGAGTTTTAATTCAGTTATGTGAAATCATTTTTAACAGTACTGCATTCTACAGGAGAGACAAGATAAACTAACATTGTGTTTTAAAAAGTCCCTATAAACCTGACTAGTCAAAGAAATAAAAACACTAATTTAATAAAAAATATAAAATAATAATGAAACTCCTTACATCTGAATTAAGTTTATTAGTGTATAAAATATAAACTAAGCTTTATTTTGATCAACAGTCTGAAGGCACCACAATCCACTGACTGTTTAAAAAATAAATTTATTTTTAGGAAAATATTTGATTCATTTTCTTAGAAATTGGTTTTAATCTTTTATTTATTTTTATTTGTTACAATTGCTTTTGTTTTTTGCCCTTTGAGATCTAAAGATATAAAGAGTATTATAAATAAAATACATGTTCATTATTAATAGTAACAATTATACCCAGGTCAATAAATCATTGAGCAATTACAAATAATAAATATGCATTACATTGAAACAATCTAAACTAATCCTGGGTAAATGAAGCTCCTGCTCAAATTAAATGCTTAAACACAATATCCAAAGAAAGCTAAAAGAAATCTCTGCAAGAATTAAGTTTTCCTGCATTTAGCTAATAAAATAATTTTACTAATTCTAAATGAAGTAAAACAATAAAAGTTTAATCTAATGCTTTTAATTCGGTTTTTGGCTTGACTTTTTTTCTTAACTATGAAGTTTGAATATCAAGAACTTTGAAGGATTTTATCCAGCAATGAAAACGCCTGATTTAAATGATTTTTTGTCTCGTACCTCATTGGACTGTTTGCCGCTGTAGGACATCTTCTTGATGGCCACCACCTCATTGGTGCGGATGTCGTGGGCCTGGAGTGGGGAGGAGGAATGAGTTTCAGGTTTAGCTCAAATGAAGGTTTGATTTCTGTAAAAAAAACTATGATTCGTCTTCTGTTCATAAAACTGGACATGTCAAAGTAAACAGGATTACATCAACCTGCCTTCACCTTCCATCTTTAGGAGGAAAATGTTGTTTACAGAGATTTTATAGGTCATTTTATTTATTGTTTCTGTTTTGTTTATTTATTTTGGATATTGGTTCGCCTTATTAAAAAAAGAACTGCAAATTTTCAAAGTACCAACTGGAAAAATATAGAACAAAATCTACTTTCTGACCAGTAAATTAAGGGTTTTGGTCACTTATTCATAAATAAAGGCAGATTTAGGTAAATTTGTATCATTGAATTAACTAAATTAAGCCGAATATGTTGGCAACGACACATTTTCACAAGCCAACGTTGCGGTGCTGTAACTCCGCGATACTTTGCACTATCTGAAACATTCAGCGGTTTCTGAAAGGGGAGGCGATTCCCAGGAAATATTTGGTTATTACGGTAACTTCACTCCCGCCATTACAGGAAGCAGGTTTTTCTTCATTTTAATCTGATAAAACACTCTTAACAGACTGTAAGTTGTGAATAACTGCTAGATATTAAAAGTTAAGGTTGTTTTGGAGAAATTGGCCAAATAATTTACTCACAGGCCATTGAAAGAACTTCATACAGAGATTTGAGACTTAAAGGGTTAAACTGCAAGCTATCATAGCAATGCAGCCCTCATATTGAAATCTTTTCGCACATTCTTTGGATTGGTTTATTTTAAAAAAATAGGGCAACCTGCAGCAAACACAGCGTTTCATCTGACTCAGATTTTAAACAGATTCTTTAGTAAATAAACATCAGAGCGTCTTTCATGTGACAGATTTGGCACAGACAGACACAGGAGACATCAAGACATCCAAACACACAGCAGCAAACTCACAAAGTAGACGGCGCCGAAGCTCCCATGGCCGATCTCCCTGAGGTCGGTGAAGAGCTTCTCGGGGTCCTCCCTGCAGAACAGCTCCGCCACCTCCGGGTCCTTCAGGCTCCCGGCCCGCACACTCGACGGCATGGCCAGCGCCTGGCGGGGAGTGCAGGACACACGCAGCGTGAGCGTCTGCTGTTTGAACGACTACTGACACCTCTGATGGAAACACGGCTTACAAAATAATTTAAAAAGGTCTGGTACAGGTTTAAATGGAGCAAAACATGGAAAACTGAAACAGTCAAAGCTTAAGAAATTAACTTGGTAATAAACAATCATATGATGAATTAAAATGACTTCTGATCTGAAGGGCAATTTTATTCATAAAGACATCATGATTCATTTTATTCATGCTTTCGGTTGTGTGTAATCCTGCTGAAATAAGCAACAAATCAATTAATCGCATAAAAAATTAAAACAAGCTCAATCATTTCCATTTGCATGATTACCGTTTTTCTCTTTCTACCAAAAACTGGAAGATAAAATTCTTCGGTCTCAACTAGCCAATTTTACTGAAAGACAGTTCTGTTTACAAAGATTTTATAATTCATCTTATTTGTTGTTTTTTCAATTCATATTGGATATTTTAAATCTCTTCCATTTCCAGCATTAAATGTTCATTAGAATTTAAAATTAATTGATCTGAATGCCATTATTATTACCTGAAAATGATCTAAAAAAAACAAACAATATTATCGTTCATCACAATAATTTCTGGGACAAGTTAAGACCCAGTCACAACTATTTGCTGGTTTGTGTCGGTAAATCACATAAAATTACATTAAAATTAACTGAAATCTGTTCCTGTAAAGCGATAAAATGTGGGAAAAGTGAAGGAGAATTAATACTTCCAGAATAAAACTGAAACTGGGATAAAATGCAGCAGTAAAGTATGTAGACAAAGTCTTTCCTTGCTGAATTCTGATTAGGATAAAACTGTACAACTGGAGGATTTTCCTGCAGGGCAGAGCAGTTAGGCCACAAGATTTCCCTGAACCAAATGAAACGGTAACCAACAACCACTTTGTAAAGGTAACCAAAGGTTAAAGCGGCACAGTTCACCACATTTAAATTACCACTGATAACTTATTATCCTGATAGGATAAGGCATAATAAAACATAAATGGTTTTATTGTAATGCCACCAACTCCTTAAACGTTTTATTAAAGCTGACAGATAAGTTTTAAAACATGTTACTGGTTTAATTTNAATGTATATTAAGGTAAATTTGTCATTTGAACTGTTAAAGTAGTCAGTTCTAAGTATTTTTACAGATTATAAAAGTGTTAATGGTTTTCAGCTATTTGCTCCCTAATTCTGTCAATACTCGGAAATTTATATTGAATTTAAAGACCCACATTAAAAAGATGAATTCTTACTTATATTATTTTAAACTTTAATAAATACAGACAAGAAGATGCCAAATGATCCTGCTTACTGACTTTTACTGTTTTTTTTTTTGCTTTTGCTGTCATATCTACCCAACCACCCAGATTAAGTAATGTAAACCCAATGTGCAAATTTAAATACATTTCTTCATATACGAGCCTCCTTGATGTCCAAACTGGGTCAGTCTTCTCCAGCTCAGAGTGCCTTAAATCATTGTGTTTTTTGCCAAATAATTTATTTTGTTGCTGCTTCATTTTGCATATTTGCAGCATAATAACTCTACTGTGAAGGTAGAAACAACATTTCCTCCCTTGCATGTAGAAGTGTAACTTTGTGTTGCTATTACTTCACATTTCCTGTAGGGGGTGCAGTTTCTTAAAAGTCAAAATTATCCAAAACTGTTTGGTTTTAATTTTTAACAGACAATAAATGTACAAAAAAATCCTAAATATTATATTATGACTAAAGGATGCTGCACCAATTACTGGTTAAAAACATTGATCATAAAATGATGCTGTACTGAAGGTAGTGTTTTTGGGCTTTGTGGTCTTGTTTAGTGATTTATATTCTTAAATAAAGAGCGGCGTGTCTGACCAGAGGTTTGTGCAGGACTGAGCTGTTGGAGGTGACGGTGTGCTCGCCCTCCTGCATCATGGCCATCTCGCCGCTGTCGTCCGAGCCGTCGGCCAGGCTGTTGACGGAGCTGCTCTGGGAGCTGGCGCTGATCGACATGGACGGCAGGGAGTGGGAGCTCTCCATGCTGTTCACGGTGCCGGTGCGCAGCATGTACCCTTCCACATCCTGGAGGAAGCAAAGGGAAACGCTGGATTCAAACATTCGAGCTGCAGGGATGAAGGTAATAAAGATCCCAAACGGATGAAGGCATGAACGAACGCAGCCTGCCTTCTCGGCCTCACCTCTTCCTCATCCCCTCCTTCCGGTGCCGGACCGTTGTGAGCCTCGTGAAACAGGATTTTCTTCATCTTGCGGTACTGCAGGTTGTCGAGCTCGCGGACGGCGTCCTTGGTTCGTGCGATCAGATCCATCACCACTGTCATGGGACGCTCCCTGCATAGGAAATGGTGCTGGGCGGCGGGACAGAGACGGGATGAGACAACAGCTTTACGTTTCCAACAGGAGAATCCACAGTTTATGAGTGAATCTGGAAAACTTAGAGATTTTACAGTTTATGATTCAGAGCTCAGCGACAAAATCATGTAGGAATAATTAAGTTAAATTACTCTTTAGGACAAAGTTTGACTCCTGGGCTTGTTTTATTGGCCCAAAATATAAATTACATATATTTTGTGATATAAAAATGCAAGTACACCCACTTGGTTTTTTATTAATTTTATGAATTCATAAAAATATGAATTTAGGGCTGCAACTATTTTAGTAATTGATTATTTTTTAACAAATAATCGGTTAAAAATTGCATATTTTTTATTTAACCACTTTCCTTTCTTTTATTCAATATTAGAAAAACAGTAAATATGCAAACAATTCGGTTCCTTTTTTAAATAAGAAAAGAAACATTTTATCGTCTAAAATGCAATAACCTAGCTTTCCATTTACTGAATCTGAAACAAGATAAAACATATTCACAAATGTTTATGCCTTAAATGCAAAATGTTTACATTTTGTACAGTTTTGGCTTAATGGCTGTAAATAAGTTCTTTTTGTCATCAAATGGCCTTTTTTTGTTTCAGCTAACGATTAATCAATTTCTAAATTATTTGACAATTATTTTAACAATTGATTAATCACGATTAATCGTTTCGGCCCTAGATGTATTAAAATAAAATGTCCTACAATTGAAGGCATTTTATCTTCTAATTTCTCGGTTTGAAAACCAATCTGAAGACTCTGCTGCCTCCAACCTCTTTCCTCCGACTGTCCGTACCTTCAGCAGCACATCAGAGGTAGGTCTGTCCTGGGCCAGCTTTTGCAAACAGGAGTCCACAAAATTGCGGAAATAATCCGACCTGGAACAGAAAACAAATAAAAATCATGATTTAGTAGCAGTTCAAAAAGGTTTAAAGATGCTGCTGAGTATCAGGTTTACTTTCCACTGAAGAACACGGGTAACTTCTACATCCAGTCTCTCTCTGACGGATTTGCCAAGTCAGGAAATTATTATGTTATTAATTATCATAGCAGGATGCAAAACCTAGATTTACAATTCATCCTGAAAACACAAAAACTCTGTAGGGAAACCCAAATGTTACTGTTTTAACTACTGTTTTCCCATCATCGCTGATTGCTGTAATTCACTTCACTTCTTTTAGGGAATGGTTTTCAATTTCTCACTTCCTGAGGTACAAGGCATCTTTGCTCAATTTTTACCCAGAGCCAGCGAACAAGACAGCGATGATCCCGGTTTGGTTTCAGCTAATCGGATCCAAGTCCAGTTCTGGATTAATTTTAATGTTCTTGGTTTCAATAAGACGAAGATCAATAATATTAAGAGGCTCAGTAATTGTTCTTTGTACGATTCGAGGCTGGATGCAGGTTATGTAGAGGAGTTGAAGCTCCCAAACTGTGGAACGCTTCAACAATGCACATTAAAATTTAGCTTTAAAAAATTTAAAATCCGAGGCTTCAGATTCAGAGTGACCATTCAATTTATTTTACTCGCTCTTTGATTTATCGTATTTTCCAGCCCCCATAGTTTGGCTGATTTCCTCTTGATGAAATTTTTTGACTGATGTGACAAAGTCCAGAATATACGGTAATTCTTGCTGCCTATTCTGTTACTAATTTATGCGTGAGTTTCTCTGAACAGCACTTATTGTTCTTAACCTGCTCTGTAGATAGAGCTCTAAAACCTAATAAAGTTATCCCATCTTTTTCCAATAATCGTGACATAAAGGATGAAAAGGGCTTAAGAGTTTTCTCTAAATTAAACATAACAACCTATAAGAATCTCCAACAGTTTCCTCTAAACAGTAGAGGCCCATGAGAAAACAATGAATCAGGTGGAAAAAACATGGAAGCAAAGGCTTAATTATCTCAGGGGAGCAAAGATATTCTAACCACATTTTACGTTTTTTATTCATCTAAAACTTTGCAAACGGTGTTGAGGTTTATGGATGCGAAAGCTTTTTCTCACCAGTGATTCGACTGCAACACGGGGCTCTCGTTCTGGGCGATGTGGTATAAGGCACTCATAGCATTCATGTTGAACAGCGGCGGCTTCCTCTCCGCTGCGAAGCGACAAGAAAGAGGAAATGGTTTCAGCTTGGTGAACTTCTGTCCTTAACGCGCTAATGGGAGTTTTCCTCTTACCCAGCTCTATGCAGGTAATGCCAAGTGACCACACATCCACCTTCCCGTCGTACTGTCCCTCGTCCATGGCGAGGATCACCTCAGGCGCCATCCTGCACAGAGAAAACAACATTTCCATCCTTTTCTGTTTCCATTTGGTCGTGGAGCAACGGAGCTGCACCTGCAGGCAAATCCGTTTCCAGAGTCTGAACAACATCAACTGACGACAATCAAACTCAAAAATATTTTATTAAATTCAGAGGGAAATGAAATGTTGCAACTTATATCCTACAATTTTCTTCAGAGAGTCGTAGATGGTGATAAACAGAGGCAGGAAGAATCTCCTCTAGCAGTCAGTGTTACAGCGGCTCTGACTGTCATATAAGAGTCTCAGGAAGAGGAAACTAAGGATTGTAAATGTTCTTGATTTAATGAAGCAGACGTCTAGAGCAGGGCTGAAACGATTAATGAGATTCACTACGACTAATCGATTTCTCAAATAATTATAAACTAACTTAATAATATATTAACCATTAACTGATAATCATTAAATGATCGAGCAGTTCCTAAAGGAGCGGTGTGTTGTTTCATTTTAGACATTAAATATTTATTTTGTTGTTTAAAAGAGGAATTTCTTTGTTTACTTGCCTTTCCCTCCAGGATGTTGCTGTGTTTTATTTGATTTCACAACATTTTTTTCAAAAGTTTGTTAAGCTTTATTTTTGCCACAGCATGTTGGCAAAAAGTTGGAATTTCTGCTGATAACCTTCCCCCCAAAAAAGAGACATGATTCTAACAGTTAGTATTTAAAGTACAAATAACATTTTCCAGTTCCTTCTTAAAAGAACACATTGCAAAAACACAAAATCTAGTTTCTAGTGTAAATATCTTAGTACATATGAAATAAGACAAAACTAACTCAAAGGTAACGTATTAGCAAGATGTACAAGCTTATTAGTGTCAAGGAATGGTGTGTAGTTGCATTTCAGACATTGAATGTTTATTTTGTTATTTAAAAGAGAACTTGATTTGTTTATTTGCATTTTTAATCAATTTCTAATATTGCATAAAAAAAGTTTAAATAAAAACATGCAGAATGTGACCATTTTTATTTGATTAATCGATTAATCATCAGGATAATGAGCAAATTGAATAATCAAAATTAATTGTCATTTGCAGCCTTACTAGCTTTTTGCACTGGTGCAAGTTTCCGACTGCAGGTTAGACTCAGTTTATCCCTGATACCAACCAAAAGTATGTAAACTTCTGAATTCAAAGAAAGTTGTTTAAAACATTTTCTTGCCACATTTTCTGGCATTTGGCGAACTGAAATAACTTTGGTAACTTTAACTGATGTAAAACAAGAGAAGTTTGCGTCTTTTTATTCTGTATACATAAACAGAATTAGTTGGTTATTTCAATGATTGATTAATCACGACTAATCGTTTCAATCCTAGTGCGTATGAAACATTTAATAAATGCGCCGTGGTTGTTTTACCAGTAAGGTGTTCCCACGAAGGAGTTGGCCGGAGCAACAATAGAAGCAGAGCCGAAGTCTCCCAGTTTGACCTGACCCGGTTCTGTTAGCAAGATGTTTCCTGCTTTCACGTCCCTGACAGGCAGAAAGCATCAGATGGAAGAAAAACAGAAACACAGAGGAAGAGATGAGATGTCGCTGCAGCATAAACAGTGTTGCATAAGCTTTGTTATCAGAACTGCTTTGCCTCTCGTCAGAAGCGTGGGCGCAGAGAGCGGGGCGGCTGAAGAGAAGCGAGGTTCACCTGTGAATCATGTTGTGAGAGTGAAGGTAGACCAGTCCCTGCAAAGCACCGTGGGTAATGGCAGCTATTTCCACCTCTTGGAGGGGTTTCTTGTGGACTGTGGAGAGAATTTTTACATTTGCATAAACGACGGACTGAAAACGCAGCGAAATCTCGATAAATGTTTTGTTCCTTTGTACCTTCTAGCAGGTCGGAGGCTGAACCCAAACAGTACTCCATCACCAGCTGGAAAAGAGCAAACAGGAAGAGCACTGTTGTTTGGACACGTCCAACCACACAGTGGCCATTTTGTTTTGCTCCAGCGCTGAAGTAAAGCTGCAGAAATCTAGCTACTTATCAATGTTTTATTGCTTTTTAACCTCATTAGCTTTTCCAAATATGCCGAAGGTTTTCAGCGAATCGTCTCTGGGAATAAAAGTTTTATTAAGCCCAGAAGGAACCAGGAGCTAAACCTGAAATCTAATCTCACTTCCTGCCGTTTCAGGAAGTTGTGGAGCCGAGACGCTGCGATGACTACGACATGCAAACAGCAGCAGAAGTGCAACAATGAAGTGACATTACTGAAATAAATACTGGAGGTTTAGAGTTCCTGCTTTTTTAGTCAGAGAACATTTGCAAATTTTAGAGTGATTTAATATCAGATGGTGAGAAAAGTTTTTTTTTTTTTAAATTCAGTGTTTGTAAATGTGTTGCATTTGCTGGAGCTGCAGGTGCAGCGCAGCCTCACCCAGGCGGTGTGCTCCCTCAGGTAGCAGCCTCGGTACTCCACCGTGTTCGGGTGGCGCAGCTTCTGGAGGAACTTCACTTCCTTGATGATGTCCTGCCATTTCTGGAGCAGAAACAGAACCAGCTGACTCATCCACGGGTCGAACGGTAAAACTCAAACACTTTTCAGGCATTTTCAGTACCACACTTTGAGACAGAAACAATGCAAATAAACTAAAAAAAAAAGAAGAGTTTTAATTCAGTTATGTGAAATCATTTTTAACAGTACTGCATTCTACAGGAGAGACAAGATAAACTAACATTGTGTTTTAAAAAGTCCCTATAAACCTGACTAGTCAAAGAAATAAAAACACTAATTTAATAAAAAATATAAAATAATAATGAAACTCCTTACATCTGAATTAAGTTTATTAGTGTATAAAATATAAACTAAGCTTTATTTTGATCAACAGTCTGAAGGCACCACAATCCACTGACTGTTTAAAAAATAAATTTATTTTTAGGAAAATATTTGATTCATTTTCTTAGAAATTGGTTTTAATCTTTTATTTATTTTTATTTGTTACAATTGCTTTTGTTTTTTGCCCTTTGAGATCTAAAGATATAAAGAGTATTATAAATAAAATACATGTTCATTATTAATAGTAACAATTATACCCAGGTCAATAAATCATTGAGCAATTACAAATAATAAATATGCATTACATTGAAACAATCTAAACTAATCCTGGGTAAATGAAGCTCCTGCTCAAATTAAATGCTTAAACACAATATCCAAAGAAAGCTAAAAGAAATCTCTGCAAGAATTAAGTTTTCCTGCATTTAGCTAATAAAATAATTTTACTAATTCTAAATGAAGTAAAACAATAAAAGTTTAATCTAATGCTTTTAATTCGGTTTTTGGCTTGACTTTTTTTCTTAACTATGAAGTTTGAATATCAAGAACTTTGAAGGATTTTATCCAGCAATGAAAACGCCTGATTTAAATGATTTTTTGTCTCGTACCTCATTGGACTGTTTGCCGCTGTAGGACATCTTCTTGATGGCCACCACCTCATTGGTGCGGATGTCGTGGGCCTGGAGTGGGGAGGAGGAATGAGTTTCAGGTTTAGCTCAAATGAAGGTTTGATTTCTGTAAAAAAAACTATGATTCGTCTTCTGTTCATAAAACTGGACATGTCAAAGTAAACAGGATTACATCAACCTGCCTTCACCTTCCATCTTTAGGAGGAAAATGTTGTTTACAGAGATTTTATAGGTCATTTTATTTATTGTTTCTGTTTTGTTTATTTATTTTGGATATTGGTTCGCCTTATTAAAAAAAGAACTGCAAATTTTCAAAGTACCAACTGGAAAAATATAGAACAAAATCTACTTTCTGACCAGTAAATTAAGGGTTTTGGTCACTTATTCATAAATAAAGGCAGATTTAGGTAAATTTGTATCATTGAATTAACTAAATTAAGCCGAATATGTTGGCAACGACACATTTTCACAAGCCAACGTTGCGGTGCTGTAACTCCGCGATACTTTGCACTATCTGAAACATTCCAGCGGTTTCTGAAAGGGGAGGCGATTCCCAGGAAATATTTGGTTATTACGGTAACTTCACTCCCACCGTTAGAGGAAGCAGGTTTTTCTTCATTTTAATTTGATAAAACACTCTTAACAGACTGTAAGTTGTAAATAACTGCTAGATATTAAAAGTTAAGGTTGTTTTGGAGAAATTGGCCAAATAATTCACTCACAGGACATTTAAGGAACTTCATACAGAGATTTGAGACTTGAAGGGTTAAACTGCAAGCTATCATAGCAATGCAGCCCTCATATTGAAATCTTTTCGCACATTCTTTGGATTGGTTTATTTTAAAAAAATAGGGCAACCTGCAGCAAACACAGCGTTTCATCTGACTCAGATTTTAAACAGATTCTTTAGTAAATAAACATCAGAGCGTCTTTCATGTGACAGATTTGGCACAGACAGACACAGGAGACATCAAGACATCCAAACACACAGCAGCAAACTCACAAAGTAGACGGCGCCGAAGCTCCCATGGCCGATCTCCCTGAGGTCGGTGAAGAGCTTCTCGGGGTCCTCCCTGCAGAACAGCTCCGCCACCTCCGGGTCCTTCAGGCTCCCGGCCCGCACACTCGACGGCATGGCCAGCGCCTGGCGGGGAGCGCAGGACACACGCAGCGTGAGAGTCTGCCGTTTGAACGACTACTGACACCTCTGATGGAAACACGGCTTACAAAATAATTTAAAAAGGTCTGGTACAGGTTTAAATGGAGCAAAACATGGAAAACTGAAACAGTCAAAGCTTAAGAAATTAACTTGGTAATAAACAATCATATGATGAATTAAAATGACTTCTGATCTGAAGGGCAATTTTATTCATAAAGACATCATGATTCATTTTATTCATGCTTTTGGTTGTGTGTAATCCTGCTGAAATAAGCAACAAATCAATTAATCGCATAAAAAATTAAAACAAGCTCAATCATTTCCATTTGCATGATTACCGTTTTTCTCTTTCTACCAAAAACTGGAAGATAAAATTCTTCGGTCTCAACTAGCCAATTTTACTGAAAGACAGTTCTGTTTACAAAGATTTTATAATTCATCTTATTTGTTGTTTTTTCAATTCATATTGGATATTTTAAATCTCTTCCATTTCCAGCATTAAATGTTCATTAGAATTTAAAATTAATTGATCTGAATGCCATTATTATTACCTGAAAATGATCTAAAAAAAACAAACAATATTATCGTTCATCACAATAATTTCTGGGACAAGTTAAGACCCAGTCACAACTATTTGCTGGTTTGTGTCGGTAAATCACATAAAATTACATTAAAATTAACTGAAATCTGTTGCCGTAAAGCGATAAAATGTGGGAAAAGTGAAGGAGAATTAATACTTCCAGAATAAAACTGAAACTGGGATAAAATGCAGCAGTAAAGTATGTAGACAAAGTCTTTCCTTGCTGAATTCTGATTAGGATAAAACTGTACAACTGGAGGATTTTCCTGCAGGGCAGAGCAGTTAGGCCACAAGATTTCCCTGAACCAAATGAAACGGTAACCAACAACCACTTTGTAAAGGTAACCAAAGGTTAAAGCGGCACAGTTCACCACATTTAAATTACCACTGATAACTTATTATCCTGATAGGATAAGGCATAATAAAACATAAATGGTTTTATTGTAATGCCACCAACTCCTTAAACGTTTTATTAAAGCTGACAGATAAGTTTTAAAACATGTTACTGGTTTAATTTTAATCTACATTTATTTTGTAACTATTTATTCTGAGAGCCTAGATAACAGCATTTAGTTTCAGTCACTGTTCCCAACTTTATATTATATTTTGTAACTTGGCAAAAGAAAAACGTTGTTAGAAAAGGTTACAGTTTCAGACTTATTTATAAAACAAGAAATATGATATTTAATCAAAATATTTTAAAAGGTCATAAATGCAGAGATTAAATGTGCAAAATGTATCAAATAATTGCTATCCTCAAATTCTGACTGGTCTGATGAAACATGGCAGGCTATCATATTATCAGTTATTAATACCAATAATCAGTTGGTATTAATCTTCATCTGTGCAAAAACATTCACACCCCTGATGCTTTCAGTCGAGTAACAGCCACAGACTTGCATTATGTGAGTCTATCATTTTCTATGATGGACTCACAAACTGTTTAGAAATTTTTAAAACATTTGAAAAGTGTGGCATGCTATTTTTAATCCAACACTTTGTCGCGGCACCATGTGCTAACACCATGCTATGTTAGCACCTTTGCACATTCTTAACAGCTTAGAACAGCTTCAGCTCAGTCAAACTGGATGAAAAGCATCTATTAACAGACATGTTCTCCACTGGACTTTGACTAGGAAATTCTAACACATAAATATGCTTTGATGTGAAGCACTTTACTGTAGCTCTGACTTTATGTAAGCAAGTGTTTTGCTGCATCCAACAGATTTCCTTCTGGTTCATTTAGCTTCATCCACATTCCCATCTTCCTAACAACAACAACAACAACAACAAAAGCATTCCCACAGCATGATGCTTCCTCCACCATGTGTCATTGATGGAAATGTGTGTTTATGGTAGTCACATAAAATCCAATGAAATACATTGAAGTTTGGGGTAGCAACAATGCTACTTCACATATTAATAGCTGGAGTTACAAAGCAGCCAGTCCAGGAGCTGCGTTTACTTTCCTTGGTGCTGATTGGCTGAATCACCAAAACTGGAGCTAAGGAAGTCTATAGAGGTTAGCTTCTGCAGTAGACAGATTTCATTGCATATTAAAGCATATTTGGTGTTTGAACTAATAAAATTGGAAGCTAACGCCAGAAAATGTCTTATGTCCATTGGAATAAAGAGACGGAGTAGAGTAGACAAAAATTGTACTCAAGTAAAAGTAAAAAGTAGCCATTCAAGAAATTACTCAAAAAAAAAAAAAAAGGAAAAAATATTTGCTAAAAAGTCTTGTCTTCTCAGGTACCGAGTAACTGATCAAATTATCAATCATTTAATATTTAAAAATTACATCATCAAATTTAGGGACAAAAATGACAATTCCTATAACTAACAACCCCCCGCCCCCAACAAAATCAGGCAAAAGAACATTTTTCCAAATCAGTTTTTTTTTCAATAAAAAAACTTGTGAAACTTTAACAAAAACTGCAGGTGTGTGTACGTCTGGTGAATTTTTGGTTAAAACATGTTTGTTTTTCATTCAGTGGGTAGAAAATTCAGAAATTTTACTACCCAACTCTGAATTTATTGCAAATGATATAATGGTCTCAGCATTGATAAATATATATCATGCAGTTCTAATTGCAATTGGATAATCCTATTGGAAAATCATGCAATCCTCTCTTTTTCGTGTGCTGTGTAGTTCTAACGCTTCGTGCGGTTTTAGCATCTTGGACATTGCTATGACAGAAGTGAGCATCTACTGAAATGAGACGCCATCAGACAGGCTGATTATTACGTTAGCATGGCAAAAGGTGGAGTATAATTACAATAATTATTGATTCTGTGAGTCCATTTCTGCTTTATTCCAACAGGACAATAGCTCTAAAGCCCAGGGGCTTTGAATGCAAACTTCAAAACGAAGCCACATCAGATGCTATTCTGTGGTTGTTCTGTTGCCGTCAAAGAGGAACTACTTGGTTCCCTTTAGAAACAAGAAGCTGTTTAAATATTGCAACCAAAGCCGGGCCGTCTTGATCTGTTTTTTAAGAGCCTGATGGCAGGCAACACAAAAAGAGATGAGTTATGTTGCACTGATGTGGTTTCTGTAAAGGCTTATTTTTTTATATTTCTAGCTGCATGTAAAACGTGGGTGGGCTTAATAAAAACAAGATCACAAAAAGAAAGAAAGAAATTAATTGAGTGATAAATTAAAATGAGCGCAGTAATTTTCATTTGGATAATAATCATTCAAGAGATGCTAATATCAATATCAAACCCAGTCCTGTTTTCCCTGTCTAAATTCAAAAATCCAATTTAAATTATTGTTGCATCAGTTGTTTTGCTTGTTTATTTTGGGTATTACAATGTGTTCCAGTTCCAGTTAAATTAGACATTAAAGTTTTTAACCTTAGGAGGATATACTTACATTACAGTCATTTTTATTCCAACTATGTTAGTTGAAAATGGCCTCAAAATTACATTATCGTAAAGCACAATAATTTGTTCTTGTGACAAGCCTACACACTAGTAGGCCTGTGTCAAGCAGTGAATCACTTAATCACATGATAGATAAAAACAAACTCAATTTCCATTTGCATGATTTATCGTTTTTCTCTTTCTACCAAAAACTGGATGACAAAAGTCTTCAGTTTGGTGCTTCAGTCTCAATTAGCCCTTTTTTGAAGGATAATTTTGTTGACCAAGATTTTATAATTCGTTTTATTTGTTTCTGTTGTTTTGTTTATGTATTTCGGATATTTAAAATGTCTTCCAGCTCCAGCATTAAATGTTCATTAGAATTCAAAGTTTATTAATATTTTAGAATACATTATTGCATACCTTCATATTCTTTGAAAATGGTGTCAAAACAATATTATCGTTTATTTCAATAATTTCTAGGACAATTTATCGTCTAGCAAAATTTGTTTTCGTGACACGCCAAATATGGTTGCAAAAAAAAGGGTGTAAAATATTGTTTCAATTGTAAATATCCAAAGAAGTGTCCGTTCTTAACAATAGATAATGATTCAGAGAGGCAACGATTGTTTTGTTTTACAGCAGTTTAAATGATTTATATAAAGTCTTACCGTGGCTTTTGGGATCCACTGTAGCTAGCCCTAGAGCTAGCTGACTGGCCTGGCAGGAAAATCTTGGTTTCTCCCTCCCCTGTCCTCCCGTCTCCTCCTCAGCTCTGGTGTCTATTCAACACGAACAGCCCACATTCCGTCTGCCCGTCACGGTTGTAGCTAAACCCCCGGCCATCCCGGTGCTCCCAGCAGCTTTCTGCTACTTGACATGAGTGGAGCCAGCTGACTGCCGCCTGCCAGCTAACCCACGAGCGCAGCTGCCCTGCCGGAGAAAATGGGGAGAAAAATCAGGGCCAAGGCTCCGGGGCTGCTGTTAGCACCGCGGCTAACCGAATAACGTCAACGGCCAGAGCTGATAGAGGACGTCGTTCAGCGGGAGACCGGCTCATTAAAATCCACCACTCCGCTCCCTACTCCGATTCGCAGTGACATTTTAGCTAACGCTGTCGGTGAGCTGCCTCTCCGCTCCGTTTTATCCCCATTTTTGCTCGGCTCTCATCCGTTTTTTTGTTCAGGACTTCATGATGGCGGAGCGGGGCGGGAGCCGAGAGGAAACCGGAAGTGCTCTTCTTCTCGGGTTGAGAAGCAGGCGAGTGTCCAATAACAGTATCCCCATGTGGCCGAGGCGAAATCATCAAAACACCACGAAAATATGAGATCATTCAGCATAAAAAGTATTAAAAATATTACATTAATTTAATTTATTAATTCTAACCATTATTTCTAAATCTAGCATGTCATATTTTGTATTATTATACTTTTATTAACATAGTTAATAAAAGTAAATTAAATAAAATTATATAACAAACTAATTATTAGTTTATTATTAATTTAGAGAGTTGCGCAGTAACTAGTTTTTTTTAAACAATATTTGCATTGAGTTTTGCATATATGAAACATAGAAAACATACAAACGCTGAATATTCACATTCACAATTAACAATAAGAGTATAAAATAAAATAATATTTAGCTAAAAAAAAAGTAGTATAAATAACAATGAAAACCATATTAAAAATAAAGGGGTAAAAAGTACACATGGCTAAATACGCATAAAAATATACAAATAAAGTAAAGGTTCAATCATCCATCTATCATGCCTAAATAAGGCATCACTGTCTTGTTAATAAATATAAGTTATATGAATTAATATTAATCTTATTAGGTGTTTCTTTTATTTTGTTCCACTGCACTAATTCATTTCAGCTTGGTTACTTTCCAACAATTGCATGAAGGCATCCCAAATTTCCTTAAATTTACTGGTCTTTGCTCTGACCCCATATCTTAATTTCTCCAAAGTGATTTCCTGAGTACAATTATTGGGTACTCTACCCACCTCTGAATATACTTTTTTTAAATTTTTTTATTATAATAATTATATAATTAATTCTAATTAAATAATGACATTATAACTATATAACATAGTTAATTTAAATGTAATGCACATAAATTATTGTAAACTAACCATTTTAAATGAAAACATGCATACAGTGGGGTTTTTTGATATGGGCGGTTGCCCAGGGCTGCATCAGAAGGGGTGTGGCACCCAAGAACTAGAAAATTAAATATATCTTATCTGCCAGTTGTTCCCAGAACAAGTTGTTTGCATGTGTAGTGGCGTAAGTTTCCCTTAGAAACTACATCACTGGATTTGTTTCAGGTATGGTCAAGTGTTGTACATTTGTACATTTCAGTGAGTTTAAAGTTCTTAACATTGTAAAACTATTTTAAAAAAATCAACTTCATTTCTTTAGCAAAAACCACTAGGAGAGCCAAAGTGCTTTACATTAAAACAGAAATGTGTAAGAAACGTACAAACATCCGAAGCGCACAAACAACGTACATCATCATCGTGAAAACCAAAAACAGATATTTAATTTTGAGAAGAACCAAAAATCATCAATCCACATCAAAAACGTTGGTCAAAGTTAAATTTATCATGGTTTAAAAGCACTTCTGGATTTTTAGCCTTGAATTAAAGGAACTCAGTGTTTCAGTTGTTTTGCAGTTTTCTGGAACTTTGTTCCAGATTTGTGGTGGATAGAAGCTGAATTCTGCTTCTACATGTTTGGTTCTGTGGACAAATGGCCTGGATGGCACATAATTCATTTAAATAATATAACAATATATCTACGCTGCTCCTGATGTTTCCATCCATCTATTTTCCAAAACCTGTATTTTGGATAAAGAGATTATTACGTAACCGATGCCCAGAAGGAATAAAGACGCTATACCGTGATGCTGTTGCATAATGCAAAACGTAACAATTTATTAATTTCCTGTAAATGACTCTTTGGATTACCTTTGTGACTAGTTAGGGGGATTTAAAGGTAATTCCTGTCGCGCTGACAGACGCTGAGTTTTCCCATCTGTCAGACTGATTTGATGGGAAATTATCTCAGCGCAATAACACATATGACTTCTCTGGATTAGAGCTTGTTTATGTAATCCACAAGGTGTAATCTGCATGTTTTTCCATTTTGGCAGACAGGATATGCAGGATATGCACACAGAACATGCGAGTCCCAGATTACCTCCACCAAAAAAGCCAAGCAGATTCCAACATTTTTTAGACTATAAGTTTTTTTTAAAGTGATTTAACTTTATCCACCCAATAATATGATCCTGTCTGACCTGTCACTGCTTCCTTATTCCAATTCCTCATTTTTATTATAATAAACAAAACAAACTGGGTGGAGTAACAGCATTCATATGTGATCTGACTGTAATAAATTCTGTTTCTCACACTATGCATCAGTTTAACTGTAAGCATAGGCAGCAGCTTCATCACACACTGTAAACTTGAATAATATTTTAACAACAAATGTAAATGTCAATTTTATTAGGTACTTGTGATTATGTTTTGCATTGACTAAATTTGAACATCAGATGCTTTTAGTTTGGAGTCATTTATTTAAAGCTATTATATAGGAGTAACAAACAGTAGCTGTGTTAATGTCTCATTAAAAATACACATAATATTTTGATTTTATTTATAAATTTGCTCCTTTAAATAAAAACAGTTTGAGACCAATATGTTCTTGTTTCTTTTGTTTTGCTATACTTGCAACCTTGGCTGTAAACACAAAATAAAACAGAGAAGTTTGGAAATGGCAATCAAACTTGTTATTTGATTGGCATTTTAAATTCGGCTCCATTTAGCTTATGGAACGAAGTGATTCGTAAAGACAGAGAATTACTATTGCATTAAAAGTAAACTCAAACATTTCACCACATGAAAGTCAAAGGTTTAATTAAAAAAAACACATCAAGACATAAAAATCCTCTGAAACTAAAATTAATACTTCTAGATAAAATCACAAGGACAGAAAGATGATTCTGTCTGCAGCTGTTATTCTCTGGTTCCTACACAGCTTTATCAAACGTTTATTTCTGTCACAGCTGGCAGTGAAGGCATCACCGCAAATGTTGCTTCAGTTTCAGTTTAATTGGGGCGATAGTGAAGGCAACGCCAGACCTTTACTTTCACTTTCATTTCTGTTGAAGCGAAGTCATCTCCTGCTGTAGCGTTAGTTTAATTTCTGTCGGAGCGGCCAGTGAAACGCTCCCCAGCGCGATCGTACATTTGATTTCAGATAATTCAGGTTTCTGAAGAGGAGTGAAGGGTCTGTCCTGCAGCCTGAACTCATCATCATCATGAGGTGTGTGTGTCCCAGCTAATTTCATTAAGACTAAAATGAATCAGGCATCAGTATTTATAATTGTGCGTTGACGAACTGATGAACGATCAGGCCCACAGTCCCATCTCACTGATCGGTGTTATGTCGAGAAACCAGAACAGTAAACGAGGTTTTACTTTAATAAATACAAAAACAAACATTTCTGTAACCTTTCAAGTAAAATTACTACGTTTATTATTGTTCAGAATAAGCAATAAGGATGTAAACAGTGACGTATAAAATGTTGAGTAATTGTGTTTAAATTTGCATAAATATGAGCTCATATGCTGAGCTAATGTGAAGAATCTAATGTTCCCAATCTCTGAAGTTTAGTTCTTTAAATCCAGAATCAATATACGTAGCAATAGTAACATTACTAAAGTAAACGAAAAAAGTGCAGTTCAGTAAAAATATAAGTACCTTTTTCCCTAAAAGGTTACTCAGTCAATGTAACCAGTACTACTTTTGAACATAGATAACATCAGTAGCTGTGTTAGCATTAGCTAGTCATCATTTGGCTAACATTACCTCCAGATCACTCGGTTGTTTGTAGGAAAAACTGTTTTGTTTTGCTATTCTTAACATTCCTGATAGCTTTTATTAATCCAGAAGTTTGGTCAGTCTCAGGGATGCTGAGCTGTACGACTTGGATTAAACTTTTTGGGCAAACCTCTGATAGATTAACTGACACACTTTAGTTAATTGGAGGAACACTTTATGGCTGCACCTTAAACACATTCGTTCTGGTGGAAATGAACAATAAATATCTCAGTAAATAAGTTCAGTCTGTGTTCAGATGTGCTGAAACACCATCAGTACTTCCTCTGCCTCTGACACTCCCGCAGTGACAGCAGCAGCAGCAGCAGCAGTGCCCTGTTCTCCATGCTCCAGCAGCTGCAGAGTCATTTTACCTGGGATCTGAAGAAGGAAGACATGGAACTTGAAAACCTGAGCACTCGACTGGAAGAGCACATCGCTCTTCAGCTGGGTCGTCCCGGTGCTGTGGCTCTCTCCTGCAGCCTTCTGGCTTACGTCAGGTACGCTACATGTCTCCCCCCAGATTCAGTCTCATGCCGATTGCAGTTTTCTGGCCAATTGCTAATTACCAATCTTTAAAAAGCCTGAACTGCCGATTCAGATTTTGGCCGATATCAATTTTCTTTTGTCTGAAATGTCACTAAATATAGCAGGAAAGTCACTAAGTTGGTAACTGTTTGGTGACTATCGCTAACCGGAAACATCAAACATTTCTCACGGGACAGCAGAAGAGGACAGAAGCAGATTTTTTTTAAACCTTTGCCGAGGTAGTTAAGATGACTCACATGTAAGGATCGTCTGATCTCCAAAAAATTCAGGAAATCGCTAAATCAGCTGTAAATCCTATATAGGATATAACATAAACAGAAAGTTATAGCGTCATCTGACTGTTGACTGCAGCAATCCAAATCATTAGCAGAAATGGACGTCCCCAAAACCCAATTTTGCTTTGGGCCCCATGGAGACTTGGGCCAGCCCTGCCACCAGGTGTTTGCTAATTGTTACTGGCTAGTCTGAGGGAGTTCAGTGGGGGAGCAATGGGTGAGGGCTGCTATGTGAAGCAGAAGGAAGCTTGAAAAAAGCTAGGTTCACTCAGGCGTTGGCATTAGAGGATTTCTAAAACATGCATGATGAATCAAGGCAAATTAATGATGCTCTCTATACACAGCATCATTAAGTAGGTTTGTAAAGGTCATTTTAAATGTCATTCAGTTTCACAATTATGGACAACTTGGATGTGAAGCAGTATTATTCAGGGATCATGGTTTATTATTATTATTATTATTATTATTATTATTATTATTATTATTATTAACAACCTTTATTTTAGCAGAAAAATCCCACTGAGATTAAGAATGTCTTTTACAAGATTATACAGAAATACTTAGTCAAGTCAATCCTGTCATTCTGGGGTTTAGCTTTTCTTGGTTCCTCTTGCAGAATCACAGACATTTTCTTTAAATAGACCCTACATTTTTATGTTTTGACCACACTGTTTGTTTTCAGATACCATCAGAACCAGCCAGATGAGGCCCTGAAGCTCCTTCTCAAATCAGAGCAGACGACCAAGGAGGTCTACTTAGAGGACAGTGAAAGGCGGCTTATCGTGACCTATGGAGATCTGGCCTGGCTGTATTACCACACCGGGAAATTCACAAAGTCCCAGAAATACTGCCAAAGAGCCCAGGACGTCCTGGTATGTCATCCCCATGACGGTGGTCCTGCTCAGGCCTGGCATAACTCTCTGTCCCATTGAGATCAGCAGCAGCACTAATGTTCTGGATCAGACTGGTTCTGAGTCCGGTCCAGAAATGCTGCCTCAGTCTCCTTTTTCATGCTGTTTTATTGAAGAATAAATACAAAAATCAACATTAAACTTTAAGAGAACTTAGTGTGAAAGTTTGCTTTGGTGTTATTCAAACAAAGAAGTTCTGGTTCTTACAAATTTTGAAGAATGACAAAGGCTGGTGTGTTCAGCTAGTGAGAACCTTTTCATTAGGATTATGAATGGATTGCGTTAAAGTCAAACTTTAGAAAGAAACAGAGCGAGGCATATGAAGATATGGCCGTACACGGAGAGCATGAAGTGCTGAGATCAATTCAAAGAAACATCCTGAAGATTTCAGCTCATTTGAATGAACGTATGATTTTTGAGGTTTTTGCGCAACAAATTTCACAATTTTACAGCGCCACCAAGTGGTGGACGTTGACAAAGAGATGTTTGACATTTGCAGTTAACAATATTGTGTTAAAGTGGATTCTGTTTTATACGAAATGTGATGAAAATCATTTAAAAACATCAGGTTTGATGCTACTGAATTAAATAACACTGGATGGAATCAATGTATTTCTTTAAGTGTTGGTGCTATGTTGGTTGTTATTGTCAACTAAATAAGGTCACAGCAGGTCAAAAGTTTGCATGGAAGACTGCACACTTCCACACAACAATAATTTTTATACATTTCAAGTTGTGTGTAAAATATGTTGTGTATTCATAAACTGTATGAGATCCCTGGTTGTTGCTGCTGAGTTCATCTGTAGCTGGAAACCTTGAATTTTCGTCGCTTCTTCTGTCTTCACAGATAAAATATCCCACCAGCTCCTCCGAGGTTCTCCATCCAGAGGTGTATGGGGAGAAAGCCTGGACCTACCTCAAGTTGTCTAAGCCTTACTATCCTGAAGCTATTAAGTACTTCCAAAGGGCCCTGGAGGTCCAGAAAGATGACAGTGAGTGGAACGCCGGTTATGCCATTGCCCTCTTCCGAACAGAAACGGTTAGTGGTTGAACCAGGAAACATGGCTGTTTTAAGGCTGCATTAGCAGGGGATCTTACATGCTTTCATTTTATTATCCATCTGAAGTATAAGTGTAACCCCCAAGCTGATCTGCTTGTAGTTTACTCCAGAAGCATCTGAGAAAGCCATGGGCTCTGCTGCCGTCACACAGCTTCGGCGAGCCCTGGAGCTCAGCCCTGATGACGGGGTTCTGCTGTCTATGCTGGCTGTGAAGCTGGGTGTCGAGAAAAAATATGAAGAGGCTGAAAGTCTTGTGGAGAAGGCACTGAAAGCTGCCCCAGATAACCCTCATGCAATGCGCTACATCAGCAAATACCTCCGTTACCAGGTTGGTGTGGCACACTGCTCTTATAACAATGTTATAACAACATTACATCTCCCCTCCTTAAAGGAGGGTATCTATGTATGTTATTCATTTTCAAGAATGTAGACATTGTTGTTTTTTTATAGCTCACTAATAACAAGAAAATATTTTAACATGAATTAATTTCCAGTCCACAATCCTCCTCCCTGAAATGAACTAGAGTCCCACATTAACCATGACCCATGCAGTTGGTACAAATAAACCACTACCAACAAAGAGAGCCGTCCTTGCAGCAGAAGAACATCTGCACTCCCTAGTCAAACTTTTGGTGCAGTTGTGAATAATAAAACATAATTTAACGAAGCTTCGAGGCAGATACGTTTTCCTCGAGGACTTTTAATAATCGAGGTACTCGACTCATTCGAGGAATCATTACAGCCCTAAGTCGCCACAGCGGCCCACAGATAGGAAGAAGCAGACGGCAGACAAGGGCAGGGTGGTAGCAGACACCAAATGGCCCAGAAATCGAAGAGCAGTGGGAGACACGGTAAGCCCAAGCTTTCTTGTTCCAAACTCGAGAACAAAATGATCAGCAAGCGGAGATTTGATACAAGCAGAGACACGTTTTGAGCACAAGGAGAAAGGTTTGAGAAGACACGAAGTCCTGCTTTTAAACCGAAAATGTAAGCACGAGTATTAAAAGTTCTGAAAACAAAAGACATGAAATCTTGTTTTCAGGCTGAAAAATTCCCCCATATACTTCAAGTTTTCATGATGTGTAAAAAAAAAAGCTCACTCAGATGGTCCATCTCTCCCGTCGACTACAGGGAAATATTGAAAAGTCAATTGAGCTGCTGGAGCGAGCGCTGCAGAGGAGCAAGACATCAGCATTCATCTACCATCAGCTGGGCCTGTGCTACAAAAGGAAGAAGATTGATGAGCAGAGATTGAAACATTATGATAAGCAAAGTAATCATGAGTTCAAAGTAAAGATCCATGTGAGTGTGTTTTCATGGCCTGTCAGTGATGCTCTGCTCTCCGACAGAGGTGCAGCAGTTACGAAGTCAGTGCATCCTTAACCTGGAAAAGGCAGTGGAGATCAAACCTTCCTTTGTGATTGCACGGATAGACCTGGCGCTAATGTATGGAGAGGACAAAGACCTCAGCAGGTGAGATAAACACAATGTGTGCCTCAGTCTTTACCGATATGTGGATCTCTTTGCTCTCTGTCTACCAGGGCTGAGGAAATGTTCCAGCATTGCTTCAACAAGTCATCAGACAAACGCGATCGTCTGCCTGTTTGCGATCGTCAGCTTATTCACCACCGATACGCTGAATTTCATCTCTATCACACCGGGAAGCAGGATGAAGCAATTACTCACTACACAGAGGTGAGTTCAGAGCTGAAGCTGTTCCAGTTGGTTCCTTTTGCCTGACGTGAGGAGGTGGCACAAAGCTGACCGTAAATTACCCTGAAGCAGGGATTCATAAAGTGTGTGTGCTGGGGAGCGTCACCATCAAAACCTTAAAATGAGCTCCTCTCTCAGCTCATCTCTGACCCCGTTTCTGACGCCCCGTCTTCGCTTGCTGAGTTCCCTGTGAATCCTCTTGTTATAACTCTGACTGGTTTGCCTCTTTGACTCCTCTGTAAATCCTCAGGCTCTTCAACTGGTACCAAATACATGGGAAGGGAAGCAGTGTGTGAAGGTGAGCATCTGGTGTTACAAACATCACTAAATTCCCATCAAAGCTTCTGAACAAGATCAGATGTCTGGAAAGTTTGAAGAAAATAAGTTGGTCTGAGTTTCACTGTAGATCTGCAACCCAGTACGTTCTGCTCTAGGTATGATGAGGGGTAGCTGTTCTTTCTGATGCAGGGTTAGGGTTGCCCTTTTGCTATCATAATGTAACAGTGTTTTGGTTCAGATTAACTAGCCTCAAACCTGTAAAACCAAGAGACCACTTAAAGAGAAGTTGGGTGGAAACTTGAAAGTTTAAATATCTCCAAAAGCAACTCTTCATGCTCAGACCTGAAGCAATTCAAAAACAGATGAGAAATAGTCATTCACATTCATTTTAAGTCTGAAAATGGTTACAAAGCCATTGCTAAAGCTTTGAGACTCAAGTTAACCTCTGGGAGAGCTTTTACACACAAATGGAGACAACATGAACCTTGATTAGCCAAAAATACTCCAGGGGGACATCAGTGACATTCAGCTAATCATCCCACTAATAAAAGTTTGGAAAAATACGATCCATTGCAGAGTTAAAAGTATGGGGGAATTTTTCTGCCATAATCCAGGAGCACACACTTTCAGGACTTCATGTCTTTTGTTCTGAAAAGTTGCAACGCTTGTACTCAAAACTTTTCCTTGCGCTCAGACTTCATCTCTGCTCGGACTCTCTGCTCGCTTACGAAACATTTTCTGCTTGCTTTTGGAACAAAAACGCACCGTCGCCTGGCAACCTCTCAGCCAATAGAAATAAAGTGTTGTGCTGGGTGCGTTTGTTTCCCTCTAGCGGGTGTGCCTGTGTGGCTACTAGAGATTATAACAACCGGCGCCACCTACTGGATGTAACGCATCCAGATTCAGGCTTTTTAGAGGAGCACCTAGTGAACTGACTTTCAGAAAACCAAAGCCAAATATTCATTCATCTTCAGAAGGATTTGAGTTTAACCATTGTTAGTTAAAGCTCATCTTTGAGTTTTCCTTTGTGTCTGCACAATGAGTTGATATTTTCATGGCCTTCTCCTGCAGAGGCTGAAGAAGATTGCAAATTATCGTCTTTCTGAAGACAAGGATGACAGCCTGGCTTATTCTGTTTTGGCTCAAGTGGCCAAAGCTGAAGGAGACAAGAAGAAAGCTGCAGAGTTTTATGAAAAAGCTCTGGACTGTGATGAAAACAACAGCCAGTACCTGTATGGTCTGTGGGAACTGCGAATGCAGCTGCACTGTCCAGAGCTTTTATGAAAAAGCTCTGGACTGTGATGAAAACAACAGCCAGTATCTGTATGCTCTGTGGGAACTGCGAATGGAGCTGCACTGATTTATCACCACCTTTTTAAAATAATTATTTATTTGGATGTGAAATTAGCATGTTGAATTGAGATATGTCATATGACTCTAAGTAAACTGTTTTTTAAATCATATCATTGTAGTTGTGTCTTTTCTGAACTGTTTTGCTGCAGATTTAATGTTTTTCTTGAATTGTGCTGATTATGGTGACAGCATGTTGGAGTAGCTCCGTACTTTCATTGGGATTTTTTTTTTTTTTCAAACTTCCAGTCCTGTCTTTCTGAGAGAAATTTTGCTCAACAGCTTCTTCTTGCTTTGGATACTGTGATGTTGGGCAGTATTTTTCAGGGAGCAGCCGATTAAGACCTTACCACCAAGGTCTGTTTCGGGACCTGAAACTGGTAAACGTTTCAGAACCCAACCAGTTCTGAAACTTGGACAGCAACAAAAATGGTGCACAGCAACAAAAATGAACAAACTACAACTGGGGGCTCGTCCAGTTACTCAGGTAAAGTAAAAAGTGGGCGGTCAAGAAATTACTTGAGTAAAACAGTATTTGGTAAAAAGTCTACTCAAGTACCGAGTAACTGATCAAATTATCAATCATTTAATATTTCAAAAACATAATTAGACAGAGCAAGTGGAATTTGTTTTGTAAAAAAAATAAAATCAGGAAAAATAATTTTTTCCAAATCAGTTTCTTTCAATAGAAAAAAAACTTATGAAATTTTAACAAAAATTGCAGGTGTGTGTCTGTGTCTGGTCAATTTTTGGTTAAAATATATTTGTTTTTCATTCAGTGGGTAAAAAATCCAGAAATTTGTACAGGGTAGTAAAAATACTCCTTTTTCAGAAAAGTTACTCGAGTAACTAATTGAGTAAATGTAACTAGTTAGTCCCAACTCTGCTCATGCTAAACCTTTTACCACCCAGACGTTTCCTCACCCACATACCTCCAGCCCTCTGTTCCACAGACATCCTTTCACAGCTGCGGATTACGCCTTGCATAACCTCCTCAACTGGCCCACTGCACACACACACAAAAAAAAGCAGATAATAAACCGTTATTAGTCTCCGTTCGCATGGTGGAGCGCATTAAGCTTCTTATGCAAACAGATTTCAGACAGATTTACATAACAGAAGAAGAAGAAGCAGACAGACAAGGGAAGACGACTTGGAGTCCAATTCACCTCAGACAGGTGGGTGTGAACGTCTCCGCTCCATGACGTGACCTTTGACCCTGCAGAGTTAAGAGTTGGGAATAAAAACAGTCAACCTTATAAACACTGCATCAGATTACCGCACAATAGGATAAAAAATCAAAAAAGATGTCAGGGCCTGTGACCCTTTAATACATCCAAGATCTGGTTTACATTATTGTCTGTGAAAGGAGTAAGAGCCTCATAAGCTTTTGTTGATTTATGGTGACACATATCAGCCGGAGCATAAAAAGTCTGAGGCTTTAGACATTTAAGCTTCTTTAGTTGCTGCTTATTTTAGTCGAATGCGTAAAAAATCTAAACAATCAACATAATACCTACGTAAAACATGTTTGTGGTAATTATGTAGTTTGATGATGGATTTACAGCTGTCGTAATCTGTTGGAGTATTTCTGGTTTGATGTTGGATTTATTAAAACAAGGAATTAAATAAAAATAAAATATCTCCCAAGAAGAAAATAAAAAAAGCATCTTAACTCACATATGAGTATTGGTGAGTAACCCTGACCCAACTCAATATAATTTAATTTTTGGTTAAAGAAAGTTTTTTTTATTTTTTTTATTCAGTGGGTAGAGAATCCAGAAATTTTACTCAAGTAAGAGTAGAAATAAATAAACCTAACTTAAAAGTTAATTTTGAGTTAGATTTGTATGTTTCTTAGTGTACTAACATATTTGCACTAGAAGTTTGACAAAAATACTTGGTAAGATTTTGTGTTTTTGCAGTGTAATTATGATATACTTTGCAAATTTAGGATGAATCTTACCAAGTATATTTGTCTAGTTTCTAGTGAAAATATCTTAGTTCACTTGAAATAAGACAAAACTAACTCAGAAATATTTTTTCAAGATATAGGGGCTAGTTTAAAGTAAATAGTTGCTTAATATTGGTAAAAAAAAAAGAAGGAAAACAGTTCTAGTTCCACTGGCTGATCATTTTATTTATAACTTGAGAAATGTGTTTTGCTACAAATGAAACAATCTGCCAGTGGAACTAGAACTGGGTTGCTAGGTAACGGCGCCAGTGGAACTAGAACTGGGTTGCTAGGTAACGGCGCCAGTGGAACTAGAACTGGGTTGCTAGGTAACGGGCTGGGTTTGGCAGGTGTTGCTAGGTAACAGCGCCAGTGGAACTAGAACTTTTTCATCAATATTAAGGAGTTATGTACTTAAAACAAGCTGCTATATCTAACTGAAAAGTCACTTGTAAGTTAGTTTTGTCTTATTTAAATTGCACTAAGATATTTGGAGTAGAAACTAAACCAAACATAGTTGGTAAGATTTTGTGTTTTTGCAGTGTGATGATCTTACTAACATTACCAATGAAGCAAAAATAATTTAAAGGTTATTTCCACCTGATAGTGTCACCTATAACAAACATTTTCTATTAATATTAAGGAATTATTAACTTAAAACAAGCTCATATATTTTGGTGAAAAGCTGCTTGTAGGTTAGTTTTCTCTTATTTCTAGGTGATATTGAAATAAGATATTTGCAGTAGAAACTAAACTAAAAATACTTGGTAAGATTTTGTGTTTTTGCATATTTTCTCACATCTCAGACTGCAGTAATGTTTGATAAAGTAAGAAAGCAGAGAAAGCAGGGCATCATGTTTGCCGCTGCCATCCTCCAGACACGCCACAGACTGACTCCTCCCCCTCCGCCTCACATTCAAACATCCCTGGCTCTCACAGACTCCAGCTCACACAGACTCTTGAGTATCATCAGCAGTAGCAGCAGCAGCAGGCGGGCCACACCGGGTCGGGTCGCTGCACGCTGAGAGGCAAAGCTGTCTTGGCTGAAGAGGGACGGCTCACAGTCCAGGAGGAAGAGCGGGAAGCAGAAAGCTCCCGCCGCTCTGCAGGTGTCAGCCCAAGCCAAGGCTTCATGTGGGACGCATTTAACTGACGAGCAGAAATCACCAGAAGAAGGTGAGACACTTTCTACACTGCAAAAACACACAACCTTACCAAGTATTTTTAGCCTGGCTTAAAGTGAAAATGTCTTAGAACAGGTGAAATAAGACAAAACCAACTTACAAGTAACTTTTTAGCAAGAAATAAGAGCTTGTTTTCACTAAATTATTCCTTAATATTGGTTTAAAAAAGTACTAGCTCACTCTTTAAAACTAACATTTTTCCAACATTATAGATGAACAAATCTGCCACAATTTAAATAGATACTCATACTTTTTAAAAAAAAATATTCAAAAATTATTCAGTTAAATAAGCTCCTATATGTTGCTTAAGAGTTACTTGTAAGTAAATTTTTTCTTATTTCAAGTACTAAGAAACTAGACCAGAAATACTTGGTCATATTTTGTGTTTTTGCAGTGCAAGACGCATTTTAATCAGTTTTAACATTTTTCTTTTTATTCCATAATCCCTCCCACAGAAATGAGCTTTGGTGCAGCGTGCATTTTCCTGAGAGGAGGCAAAAACATCGTAAGTATGGAGGAATATTTCTTTCTGGTGGCAGTTATTGTTTGCAAACATCAGCTGCAGTCTGGATGGATTAAACAGAGACAGAAAATCTGCATCTGCTTTCTGCAACCGCATGCCAGTGACGACTCAGGCCATAATCTATGTGTAAATCCACAACATCAGAACATCCATCAATTTTAATCTGGTTCCTGCACTGATTTATTTTTAATTCTGAGCAGCAAATTTTCAGGGTTTCCTAAATCAATTTGCATATTTAGTTTTTGCTATCTGAAGTTTCTTTATATTGAATCCAGTTTTAGATTTTGTTTCTGTTTTTGTGCAGTCAAGAGAGCTGGCTGAGGATGAAATTGATGGTAAGTTCATCACTTTATGATCCTCATGTTTTCTTTTGTTTGCTTTTTTGTAGAAATGCAGCAATCTGAATTTTACAGTCAATTTCCAGAGTTGAATAGTAACTAGATACATTTACTCAGTTTTTTACTCAGTAACTTGGACTTTTACAAGTACTTTTGCAATGTTGTACTTTTTACTATTACCTGAGTAACTTTTACTACCTTATAACTTTTACTATTAAGTATCACCACTCTTATTCAAATAACACTTTTGGATTCTCTACCAACTGTGAGTAACTTTACTAAATAAAAAACTAATTTGTTTTAATCAAAAGTTCACCAGACACACACCTGCAGTTTTTGCTTAAGTGTTTTAAGTTTTAGATTGAAAAATTTAGATTTTGCCTCATTTTGTAATTATTTATGTAAATTATTTTCATTTTCGTTATTAAAACACCAAAAGTTTCCTCATAAACTTACATCGATATCATTTTTAAAATCTTAAGTTGCCTTTTTACCAAATTCATTTTTACTTTTACTTGAGTAAAAATATGTTGAAGTAGTGCTACTTTTACTTGAATGTAATTATTGGCTGCTCTGTCGACCGCTGCAGATTTGTAGTTTTTATAAAACTCAATAACTCTTAGGAACTATGATATTGGAAGATCTGAGCTCTGCTTTCAAAATATTATTTAACGAAACAGAAACTAAATTACTTGAGAGTTGACATTTTAAAATGTCTTTATAAATCACAGAACTTCACTCTTTCCAAATTTTCAGAAAGCTGACAACATTTTTTAATTCAGCAAACTCCAACACATTCAAAGGTTAAAAACACTCTTGTACTTTTCTCAGCCTTCCTGTTATCTGCTGAAAGTTTTTCTTTCATCTGCTTTCTCACAACTTGACATTCCTATTTCTAGGAATGTCAAAGAAAACATATAAACTGTTAAATATTATAATAATATCAAATGATAAAAAAAGCTCGTCCTAGACTATTAGAACTTTACTTTTACTTTCATTCCAATCTCTGTTTCCAACACCAGACTTCTAATCTCAAATTAAAGTGTTTTATTAAGCAGAATTCACATTTTGCTCATTTTTATGTTTTCATTTGGGTCTCAGCTGTTTTTTGGCAATAAGTTTCTGTTTTTGGTGTCTGGAAAATGAACCGTTTTAAAAACCTCCTGCCTGTGAAGTCACATTCCATGAGCCGTTACCTAGCAACACTAGCCAAGCCCAACTCTGTTACCTAGCAACCCCAGCAGAGCTCCAGCACATCAGCTGTACACCATCCAGAAAAAGCTTGCTGCATTCTCGTTGGTTGTGAAGGAGGCTCCACTTCTGCTTTTCAAAGATGTATAGTTGTATAGTTGAGCATCTGTTTGTAGTCATTTTCATGTGTGAGTGTAAACATTTGAGTTTGGGGGCGTGGCCAGCAGCAGCTTATTTTGATTTAAAGTGACAAGACGCCCTAGAACAGCTCAAAACAGACGGAATTGGGCAAACTCAAATCTCCTTACATAAGAATAATTTTGTGCAAAAATGTAATAAAAATGTTTTGCTTAGGCCATCGATCTAAAAGGTCATCTGTAAGATCTCTACAGAGGGATGTCACATCAGAGTGTCTGCAAAATGCAAAATTTCCCCTTCATTCACAGGAACTCCAGTACATGTATAGCGACAAAAACACATTTACTTAAATTATTCAAATATTATTCATGACATGTTTGTAAATTTACAAAACAACAAGCTAAACAAAAAGGTTTAGGGTGTTGAATGTGTTTTAGTTTTGTATTGTTTTCTTTCCTTTTTTGTTTCTTTTAGGGATTTAAATATAAGAAGCGATATGTTTTGGAGTTTTTATATGTTGTATTTACTAAGGGGTAATTTAGTTTAATTTGATGTATAAATATAAATCTTCTGCTTTTTCTTTTCCAGTTAAGTCCAGTTTTTTAAGTATGGAAAAAAAAATTGATGCCTGACTACATAAATAAAAAAAAAATCAATGAAATTACACTATCCCGGCAGAATCTTGTTGCAGTTCTCATATTTACATCATTTGTGTATTAATTTCTGCAGAGCTGCGAGACGCGTTCAACGAGTTCGACAAAGACAAAGATGGGCTGATCAGCTGCAAAGACCTGGGGAACCTGATGAGGACGATGGGCTACATGCCCACCGAGATGGAGCTGATCGAACTCAGCCAGAACATCAACATGAACCGTGAGTCCCACAGGGTTGCCAGATCTGACAGTTTACAGCCCAAACGCAACGCAAGACCCGCCCAACTCCAAACAAACAGCTGAAATCTCAACATCTAATGTGTCGAAGGGGATTAGAGCCACTGAGAAATAAATAATTATGACTTTTATATAAGAATTCTGAGATTAAATTCAGAATTTTCTCTTTTTTTCATTGGCCCTAATCCTTCTCTCTCTACTGCATAAATATAACGTGGATAGTTAAGTCACATTCAGTGGCCTGTTACCTAGCAACCCCAGCTGAGCCCAGCACCGTTTCCTAGCAACCCCAGCTGAGCCCAGCACCGTTTCCTAGCAACCCCAGCTGAGCCCA